>NC_080746.1:37097183-37400962 GCF_020826845.1 Diceros bicornis minor
AGAAAATTCCAAAAAAAAATTAATATTCCTGGAATTAATAAGGAATTATATCAAGGTGGTGAAATATAGGGTTAATATAAAAAAGTTAATTGCTTTCCTTTATATTAGTAATAATCAATTGGAATTTGAAATTAAAAACACATTATCATTTACATTAACACAAAACATGAAATAGGTATAAATCTTACAAGATATCTACAGGATCTATATGCAGAAATCGATAAAAATCAGATGAAGGAAATGAAAAAATTCCAAATAAATGGGGAGATTTTCCATCTTCATGATTTGAGAAACTAAATATTGTCAAGATGTCAATTCTTCTCAACTTGATCTATAAAATTAATACAATCCCAGGTTACATCTGACCCTGTTCTTCTGTAGATATTGAAAGATTCATTCTAAAATTTATACGGAAATGAAAAAGGCCTAGAATAGTCAAACAATACTGAAGGATAACAACAAAGATGGAAGACAGACACTATGTGACTTCAAAGCTTTACCTGACTATACAGCTACAATAATCAACATAACATGGTATTGGTGAAAGATGAGTCATATGAATTAATGGAACATAATAGAGTACCTAGAAATATATGCACACAAAATAGCCAACTGATCTATAACAAAGGAGGAAAGGCAATTCCACAAAGAAAGAATAATCTTTTTCATCTATGGTGCTGGAAAAATTGGTTGTATATAGACACACAAAAAAATTAAAAACAGAACTTATATGTTTCACAAAGACTAAACCAAAAGACTTGGTCAAAGACCTAAGTGTAAAAGGCAATAGTATAAAATTTCTAGGAGAAATCATAGGAGAAAATTTAATTGACCTTGTATTTGTCAATGAGTTTTTAGATGTGACACCAAAGCACAATCCATAAAAGAAAAAATTGGTGAATTAGACTTTATTAAAGTGAAAAACTTCACTCTAGTAGAAACAGTTAAGAGAGTCAAATGACAAGCCACAGACTGGATACAATATTCACAAACCACACATTTGATAAAGGACTTATAACCAAAATATATAAAGAATACTTAAAATTCAGCAATAAGCAAACAAAAACCCACTTAAATGGTCAAAAGACCTGAGAAGATATACTATCAAACATTATAAACAGATGGCAATAAACATATGTAGCTTCTCAGTTAGCAGCTTTGGTCATGAGGGAACTGTAAATTTAAACAATTTTGAGATACCGCTATACATTTATTAGAATGGCTAAAATCCAGAAAGCTGACAAATAGCAAATGCTGTGAAGAATGCAGAGCAACAGGAATTCTCATTCATTGTTTGTGGGAATGAAAAATGACAAAGCCACTTTGGAAGATGGTTTGGAATTTTCTTACAAAGCTAAACATAGTGTTACCATATGATCCACCAATTGCCCGCCTAGGTATTTACCCAAATGATTTGAAAACATATATCCTCACAAAAACCCTTTTTCAGATGTTTATAGTAGCCTGATTTATAGTGGCCAAAAACTGGAAGTGATCAGTATGTCCTTCAATCGATTAACAGATGAACAAAGCAAGGTTCATCCATTCAGTGGAACTCTGTTCAATAATAAACAGGAAAGAGTTATCAAGCCAGGCAAATGCATGGATAAATCTTAAGTGAATATTGCTAAGTAAAAGAAGCTAGTTGTAAAAGGTTACATACTGTATGATTTCAGTTATTTGACATTCTGGAAAAGGCAAACTATAGAGACAGTAAAATATAATGGTTGCCAGGGGTCAACCGTAGAAGGAAGGAATAGGTAAAGCACAGGGGATTTTTGTCAGTAAACCTAATCCGTATTAAAGAGTAATGATGGATATATAACTTTATGCATTTGCGCAAACCCAAAGAACTTTAAAGCACAAAGAGTGGGCCTTAATGCATTCAATTAAAAAATACAATTTAGGAGGTTGAGAGATCCCATAATGGAATGCAGAATGTGACCCACAAAATCTAATTATATGGCAACCATATGAAACAATTTCACTGAAGGAGTGATGGGGAAAAGGTGTTAACCTAACTAACTTTGGAAATGAGTATAAACTCATTTCCAAATTTCAAAAGGAACTGTGCATAAGTACTACAATCTAGTTAATAAAGTTGTTTCCCATGGAGCACTTGTTAACTAGTATGTATGCTGGAATCGAACAATTCATAAATGGCTGGTACCTCATGGAAGCTAAGTTTCTTACTGTTAGAGTGAGAATTTACTGATAAGTGAGGGGATCCAGATGGTAGTGGATTAGAGTTTCAGAAATCAGTATGAACTCCTTTTTAGCTTAATACAGATAGATGGCTTCGTATAGAAATATTTATAGATGTGTATATATTCAAGGGTTAGAATACACACATATATTTATATGCTGTCAGCTGAGAGCACCTAAAAGAAATGACACATCAGTAGCAAGAAGCACACCTAGCACCAAAACCTTGGGTTCTAACACCATTCTCCAATCAAAGGAACCAAAGCTCTTAAGAGAAATAGCTGATTTACATACTGGGCCAGATCATGTAGAAGATGAGCCTAGAGTTTCTTCTAGTGCCACAAAGCAATCAAGTGCAAAGAAAGGAAGGAAGGAAAGAAGGAAGGAAGGAAGGAAGGGAGAAATGGAGGTAGGGAGGGAGAAATGGAGGGAGGGAGGGAGGGATGGAGGGAAGTAAGGAAAAGAGAAGGAGAATAAAGAAACCACATTGATGAAAGAGCTCCAATGGCCAAAGCTGGGACAATTTGAACAACCAAATAAAGTATGACTGGATTATAACTTGAAGTATAAAATAAATATACATGATCCATACTGATATATATAAACAAATGATTGAATATATTATTGAATGAGTGAGAAGAGATAACCGTCCTATGAAGAAGAATTTCAAACAATTTATTTAGATACTCCACCTTCAATGAATTTAGCATAACTACCCACTCCTCAGGTATGGGTTGAGCATAGTACTTCCTCAAACAACACAGAATGGAAATAAGGAAAGTAAAAGCGTAAATTTACAGTGCAGATTTATCTAGCAAACACTACTAGCCAGGTAGGTAATCAAGGACAATATCAACAGTCATAAATCACATTGATATTAGGTACCCTTGACAAAACATGATGAAAATAGCACTTTATCTCTGTGGTCTTCCTCCCAATAATCTATAATCCTAATCCTATCTTTCCATAGAGAACCTGACTAGTACTTTTCAAAACTCTCAAAGCCATTAAAAACAAGGAAAATCTGAGAAACTGCCATAACCAATAGGAACCTAAGGAAACGTGAGAACTAAATAGTCATAAATCTCTTAATGACTGGAATAAATTCTGAGAAAGGCATTGTTAGGTGATTTTGTCATTGTGAGAACATCATAGAGTGTACTTACACAAACCTACCACACACCCAGGCTGTAGGGTACCAATCTTATGGGACCACCACCAGCCATACATGCAGTACGGATCCATCATTGATCAAAATGTCATTATGCAGCACCCAACTGTATAATGTGATATCCTAGATTGGATCCTGGAACAGAAATAGGGCATGAAGTAAAAACTAAGGAAACCTGAATAAATTAGGGACTTTAGTTACTAATAATGCATCAATATCAGTTTGTTAATTGTAACAAATATACCATGTTAATGTAAAATGTTAACAATAGAGTAACTGGGTAAAAGGTTAAAGGAAACCCTCTGTATTATCTTGTCAAGTTTTCTGTAAATCAAAATCTGTTCTAAAAATTTAAGTCTATTAAAAGAAAACTAGAGGTTAAAAAAAAGAGCTGTCTAAAGATGGAATGGGCTACTTTAGGATAAAGGGAGTTCTCTGTTATGATATTAAATTTTCTTAATCAGAGTTTGGGTGATTATTAGTCAGGATTCGAGAAGATTAACCGTCACAGGTGACTGCTCATAGAAACTGTTAGGAAGGGAATTAAAGCTTTGTTATGGTAATTGATCCCATCTAACCCAGAGATTCTATGACTATGTGTTTCTACCATTTTGAGCTACTCAGAAAGAAGTAGTTAAGAGAAAATTCTCTCTCTCTTATATCCTGTAGCTCAGGTTTCCAGGGGCTGAACTAAGGATAATCACATGAATATTCACTTTTACACAGCTTGTTCACACACAGGATTTCAACGGGTCTTTACAAAAACCCAGAATAATTGTGGTTATAGTTAACGTTTTCAGTATATTTCAGGCTCCATACAGGTAAAAATTATTTTCTTAAACTAGCCTAAGAATCTAACATTTATCATTTTGATTCCAAGTGAAAATTTATTTTGTATTTCAAACAGTCACCTTATAAACAAACAAAAACCAAATATGTTAAACTGAGAACTGTTGGCAGAATATTTATCATGGGCATGTGATACAAATTACTACAGAAAGAAACTGAATTCAGAAGTATTTGTATTCATCACAATACAGCCTCCCAAAGTTATAGTTAAATGTGGAATAAAGAATCACAGGTTTTATCTTAACTACAGGGTAGTGATTGTCATTAGTCAACTAGCCTTAGGATCTCCACAGGGATTGATATGAAATTAAGAAAACAAATTTAATCAATTGTGCTGTTGATTTTTGAGGAAGTGTTTAGCCTTCGAAATACACAGTGTTTCTAGGGGGAAATTTATTTTGTATTCCAAACTGTCACCTTATAAGGCAACTTTTTAAAAACAGCCATTCATAAGTTGGAAATTGTTGATATGTTTATCCTGAATACTTATTACCAGTTAGATAAGGGAAATAAAGCCAGTCCTGGAAGACGTAATCAAAGTGACGACACACTGTTAGAATCCTTCTGCAGCAGCTCCATATCCTTCTTGTAAGCAGAGGGCAGTAAGCGAACCAGGCAAAGGTTGATATTCTATTTAAATTTGTAATGTGTACCCCTAAACATCCACCACCTTCCTTCTTGGTTCTATTTTTTTTTCCATAGCATTTATCAATTTCTAACATATATATTAGTTTTCTAGAGCTGCCGTAACAAAATACCACAGGCTGTGTGGCTTAAATAACAGAAATTGGTCTTCAAGTTCCAGAGGCTAGAAGTCCCAGATCAAGTTGTCAGCAGGCTTGGTTCCTACTAAAGAGAATAAGTTAAGGATCTGGTCCAAACCTCTCTCCTTGGCTTGCAGATGGCCTTCTTCTCCCCGTGTCCTTGCATAGTCTTCCCTCTGTATTTGTCTGGGTCCAAATGTCCTCTTCTTATAAAGACATCAGTCCTATTGGATTAGGGCCCACCCTAATTATCTCATTTTAATTTGATTACCTCTCTAAAGACCCTATCTCTAAATACAGTCATTGTATTTAGATAGGTGAGGTACTGGGAGTTAGGACTTCAACATATGAATTTTTAGGGAGACACAATTTAGCCCATAATACTGTATAACTTATCTATTATTTTTATTATTTATTGACTCCCCCATGCCCACACGTCATGACTAGTATACAGGTTCTGAGACAGTACTTTTCCATGTTTTGTTCAATGATATATTTCAATTTCTGAGAACATACTGAACACTTAATAGTTACCAAAAATATTTTCTATATGTTTAATAAATATTCTTAATGACATCAATTATTTACTGAGTTCTTAGGGCATGCCAAGTATTTGGCATGAGTTAATTGTCAAAAAAATATGATGTAGGGGCCGGCCCAGTGGCGTAGTGGTTAAGTTGGCATGCTCCACTTAGGCGGCCCAGGGTTCACAGGTTCAGATCCTGGGTGCAGACCTCACACTGCTCATCAAGCCATACTGTGGCAGTGTCCCACATACAAAATACAGGAAGACTGGCACAGATATTAGCTCTGCAACAATCTTCCTCAAGCAAAAAGAGGAAGATTGGCAATAGACATTAGCTCAGGGCTAATCTTCCTCACCAAAAAAAAAAAAAAAAAAAAGATGTAGGTGCTAGAATTAATATCTCCATTTTAATGTTGAGGCAATTTAAGCTTGGTGAGCTAAGGCACTTGTCCAATGCATCACAGTTCACAAAATTTGGAGCTGAGAGTTGAGTCTAGGATATCTGGCTACATGGCCATTATGCTTAGACTATATACTGTGATGTCTCTCAGCAAATAAAGCAGTGAATTTGGGTCAGTGGTAGAGAGGGATGAAAGGGATATGCTCATCTGAAAAACACTGATATAAAGTTTCATTGATATAAAATATGAAATCTCCATTAAAACAAAAAGAGGTTATAATAAATAGAATAAGGCCTCCCCAAAGATGTCCATGTCATAATCCTGGAACCTGTGAATATATTACATTCTATGGAAAAAGGGTCTGCAATTAAGGGTATGACCTTAAGGTAAGGAGATCATCCTGAATTAAGTGGGCCCAGTCTATAAGAGTCCTAAAAAGTGGAACAGGGAGGCAAAAGAGTGGGTTGAAGTGATGTGACAGGAGGACTTGACCCACTGTTGCTACTTTTTTTTTTTTTTTTTTTTTTTTTTTTTTTTTTTTTGTGAGGAGATCAGCCCTGAGCTAACATCCGCCAATCCTCCTCATTTTTAGCTGAGGAAGACGGCCCTGGGCTAACATCGGTGCCCATCTTCCTCCACTTTACATGGGACGCCGCCACAGCATGGCTTACCAAGCAGTGCGTCGGTGCACGCCCGGGATCCGAACCAGCGAACCCCGGGCCGCCGCAGCGGAGCGCGCGCACTTAACCGCTTGCGCCACCGGGCCGGCCCCTCACTGTTGCTACTTTTGAAGACAGAGGAAGGAGGCCCCCGGCCAAGGAATTCTGGTAAACTCTAGAAGCTGAAAATGGTGAGAAAATAGATTCTCCCTTAGAGCATCCAGAAAAAAAGGAAGTTCTGTCAACACCTTGATATTAACTCAGTAAGGCCTGTGTCTGTCTTTCAATCTATAGAAGTGTAAGATAATATCTTAGTGTTTAAACCACCAATATAGGAATTTCAAAAAGAAGAAAGATTAAAGCTCAACTAATATATTAAATTGCACTAGTACTTAAGGGAACAAAAATAAAACAAAATGAGATATCAACCCCCTTTCATGAGATAAACAAAAGATTAAAAGAATATCTAGCTCTGGCAAGCCCCTTGAGAAACAGGTACTTTCATGCATTTTGGCAACAACATGTATTGTAGAACCCACAAAATTTCAGGATGTTTCACATTTAGAAAGTCATCCTAAGAAATTAATTAGGCGAGAATACACGATAAAGATCAAAATATCCACTGAAAATTGTTTATGATTTCCAATATAGGTAACTATCTAAACAACCAACAATCGAGAGTTGGTTAAATGAATTACGACATCTCTACAAAGGGATGCCCTGAAGCCATTGAAAATAATGAGGAGGAATGTATATTTATTAACTTAAAGTATTGTACTACCTTTTAAAGGGAAAAAGAAATAAAACATTAAGTATAGTTTCATCCCATTTTAAGAATACATATTTTTAATATTTTTATTTATTTATTTCATTGAATTGGGAAAATTCTGCAAAAACAAGTATCAGACTTTCTACTAATGATTATCTCTGAGTAATGAGATTTCTGTATTTTCAAATACGTAGTCCTTTTTTTCCCAGCTTTATTGAAATATAATTGACATGTAACATTGTGGAAGTTTAAGATATACAAAGTGATGATTTGATACATGTATATATTGCAAAATGATTACAACAATAAGAGTAGCTAACACTCCATCTCATATAATTACAATTTTTTGTGTGTGTTGATAACATTTAAGTTTTACTCTCTTAGCAACTTTATTTTTTTACCAGCTATATTGACATGTAATTGATATATAAGATTGCATAAGTTTAAGGCGTACAATGTGTTGATTTGATACACTTACATATTGCAAAATGATTACCACCATAGCATTAGCTAACACCTCCACTACATCTCATATTTACCATTTGTTTTTGTGGTGAGAACATTTAAGATTTACTCTCTTAGCAACTTTCAAGTATATAATATGGTATTGTTAACTATAATCACCATTCTGTGCCTTAGATTCCCCTAACTTATTCACCTTCTGACTGGAAGTTTTATCCAGCCACATAGTGCAGGGGAATGTGGGTGAGGCACACAAGGAGCTGGGTGAGCCCATGGGCCAGCTGGGGAGATCCACAGGTGAGGCTCTCCCAGAGGCTCATGGGCAGTCTTCCTGTTGGAGTCCAAATGCAGTCGTCAAGAACCACATTCCTTGAATGCCCTTCGAGAATGTTATCTGCTGTTCTCTCTATCTTTTCCCTTCACCCAGCCATGGAGTTCCCAATTTAATACTCTAGATGCTGTGAGAGAGAAATGAGTCTCTTTGGCGGTATTCAGTACCGTTGAGGACACCAGGCACTCACTCATTGGCTCTCCCTTTCCCTTGTGGGGGAAACCATGGGCCTAGAAAGTCTTGCTTAGCCTTAAGTTGTGCTGCCTTGAGGGAAGGGTGGTGCAGGCAAGGCCAAAGTGGTCCTCTTACCCATGGTAATGTGTTCAAATTCATATTTTTTTGCTTCAGAGGAGTATGGAACTTCTCTGGAAAGCTGGACTTCAACAAAGCCTTTCTCATCTGTAGGTGACTGCTTACAGGTTAGTATTCTCCAGGAGCCCCCAGACCACAGCTGGGAGGGGCTGGAATCTTTTCACAGGCTACTGCAGGATCCACAGCTGGTACCAAGGTCCATCTGCCTATTACCTGATGCACAGGTGATCTAGACTCCTCCCGAGTCCCTTGGCATATGGTGCTGGATCCCACAACTCCCACAGAGGCACTTTTGTTTGTAGATGGATGCCAAATTTTTGTGGTTGGGTGGGACAAAATGAAGGATGACTACGTAGCCATGGTGATGCTGACATAACTCACAACTTTCAAGTATATAACACAGTATTGTTAACCATAGTCTCCATGCTGAATTTTAGATCTTCAGAACTTATTACTCTTATAACTGCAATTTTGTATCTTTTGTATAATGCATAGTTCCTGAAACTATGTCTAAATTATTAAAACGTGAGCCCAGAGAACAGTATATAGTATACAGCAATGTATAGTAGAAGAGAGGAAACAAACTTCAGAAGGAAATAAGATTGAGACTGAAGATACAGAAGCACATAACAAAACCCTCTATTTAGTGTAATGTACAAATCACATTGCTAAATGGTTTGCATGCATTAATTATTATTATCTTGTTTTATTTAATCCTCTCAAGAAGTCTGTGATTATAGTAATATTTTTAATCCCATTTTGCTGATAAGAAAACAAGATCAAAGGGTGGCATCAGCATCATGGCAACATAAACTGTTCCTCTTTTCTTTCCCCATCTTTCAACAACTAATTAGACATCCAGAACTGAACAAAAGTGTCTCTGGACCTTACACTAAGGGACCCAGGAGGTTTCTAGCCCACCTCTGCATCTAAAAATAAACAAACAACACCTAGGTAAGGGCTGTGGATCCAAGGGAGTTGGTGAATCTGCCCTTCTCCCACTCCCCATAATTGGGGCTGGGGGAGGAGAGGAACCTAGAAAGCACAAACTGGGAAGATACCCACCAGCAAGAGAGAACTTGTAAAAGTCCAGCCTGCCTGAGTGGAGATTTCAGCATGCCACCAGAGCAGGTTAGAAATGAGTTTGGACACAGAGGAGAGGGAGAAATTTGCCAAATCAGTCTCCATCTCCAGAGTGACACTGCAAGGGGCTAAAATTTGGTGGTGGAGGCAGGATCTCTCCAGCAGAGGAAGTGGACATGAGTAACCTATTCCATGAAGAGTAAACTCCAGTAAACACAGAGGGTGCACAGATAATAAATAGGCCAAGGTCAGTGGACAAGGAAAAAAAAAACACAAACTTGAGCTATAGTGCTGCCTTCTGGAAGACAAAGGAAAGTTTTCTAATAGCCAGCCTGCTGAATTTTATGAACCAAAGAAGACATAAAAGTACATACTTATCAATAGCTACTTTAAACATCAATGGAATAAATGCTCCAATTAAAAGGCATAGGGTGGCTGACTGGATAAAAAAACAAGACCCATATATATGCTGCATACAAGAGACACACTTCAGACCTAAAGACACTCACAAACTGAAAGTGAAGGGATGGAAAAAGATACTCCACGCAAATGGCAATGAAAAGAAAGCTGGGGTAGCAGTACTCATATCAGACAAAATAGACTTTAAAACCAAAACTGTAAAAAGAGACAAAGAAGGGCATTACATAATGATCAACGAAACAATCCAACAAGAGGATATAACACTTGTAAATATCTACGCACCCTATGTAGGTGCACCTAAATATATAAAGCAATTATTAACAGACATAAAAACAGAAATAGACAGTAACATAATAATAGTAGGGGACTGTAACCCTCCACTTACACCAACGGATAGATCATCCAAACAGAAGATTAATAAGGAAACATTGGCCTTAATTGACACACTAGAACAGATGGACCTAGTAGATATAGACAGAGCATTCCATCCAAAAACCGAAGAATACACGTTCTTTTCAAATGCACATGGAACATTCTCCAGGATTGATCACATATTAGGCCACAAAACAAGTTTCCATAAATTTAAGAAGATTGAAATAATACCAAGCATCTTTTCTGATCACAACGGTATGAAACTGGAAATCAACTATAGGAAGAAAATCAGAAAAGCCACAAATACGTGGAGATTAAACAAAATGCTACTGAACAATGACTGGGTCAACGAAGAAATCAAAGAAGAAATCAAAAAATACCTGGAGACAAATGAAAATGAAAATACGACATGCCAGAATTTATGGGATACAGCAAAAGCAGTTCTAAGAGGGAAGTTTATAGCAATACAGGCCTATCTCAACAAACAAGAAAAATCTCAAATAAACTATCTAACAATGCACCTAAAGGAACTGGAAAAAGAAGAACAAACAAAGCCCAAAATAAGTAGAAGGGAAATCATAAAAATCAGAGCAGAAATAAATGAAATAGAGACCAAAAAAACAATAGAAAAAATTGATAAAACCAAGAGCTGGTTCTTTGAAAAGATCAACAAAATTGACAAACCTTTAGCTAGACTCACCAAGAAAAAAAGAGAGAAGGCACAAATAAGTAAAATCAGAAATGAAAGAGGAGAGGTTACAACAGACACCTCAGAAATACAAAAGATTATAAGAGAATACTATGAAAAGCTATATGTCAACCAATTCGACAATCTGGAAGAAATGGATAAATTGTTAGAATCATACAACCTTCCAAAACTGGATCAAGAAGAAGTAGAGAATTTGAATAGACCAATCACCAGTAAGGAGATCGAAACAGTAATCACAAACCTCCCCAAAAATAAAAGTCCAGGACCAGACGGCTTCCCTGGCGAATTCTACCAAACATTCAAAGAAGACTTAATACCTATCCTTCTCAAACTCTTCCAAAAAATTGAGGAGGGGGGAAAGCTCCCTAACTCATTCTACGAAGCCAACATTACTCTGATACCAAAATCATACAAAGACAACACAAAAAAAGAAAACTACAGGCCAATATCACTGATGAACATCCTCAACAAAATACTAGCAAATCGCATACGATAATACGTTAAAAAGATTATACACCATGATCAAGTGGGATTTATTCCAGGTATGCAGGGATGGTTTAACATTTGCAAATCAATCGTGATACAACACATTAATAAAATGAAGAATAAAAATCACATGATCATCTCAATAGATGCAGAGAAAGCATTTGACAAGATACAGCATCCATTTATGATAAAAACTCTGAACAAAATGGGTACAGAAGGAAAGTACCTCAACATAATAAAGACCATATATGACAAACCCACAGCTAATATCATCCTCAATCGTGAAAAACTGAAAGCTATCCCTCTAAGAACAGGAACCAGACAAGGATGCCCACTGTCACGACTCCTGTTTAACATAGTACTGGAAGTCCTAGCCAGAGCAATCAGGCAAGAGAAAGAAATACAAGGGATCCAAATTGGAAAGGAAGAAGTGAAACTGTCAGCAGATGACATGATATTATATATAGAAAACCCTAAAGAATCCACCAAAAAACTTTTACAAGTAATAAACGAATGTGGTAAAGTTGCAGGATACAAAATCAACATAAAAAATCAGTTGCAGGGCCGGCCCTGTGGCTCGGTGGTTAGGTGCACGCGCTGCGATGCTGGTGGCCCGGGTTCGGATCCCGGGTGCGCATCGTGGCACCACTTCTCCGTCCATCCTGAGGCTGAGTCCCACATACAGCAAATAGAAGGATGTGCAGCTATGACATACAACTATCTACTGGGGCTTTGGGGGGAAAAAAATAAAAATAAATAAAATCTTTAAAAAAAAAAATCAGTTGCATTTCTATACACTAACAACAAAGTAGCAGAAAGAGAAATTAAGAATACCATCCCATTTACAATTGCAACAAAAAGAATAAAATACCTAGGAATAAACTTAACCAAAGAGGTGAAAGATCTGTACACTGAAAACTATAAAACATTGCTGAAAGAAATTGAAGAAGACACAAAGAAATGGAAAGATATTCCGTGCTCTTGGATTGGAAGAATTAACATAGTTAAGATGTCCATACTTCCTAAAGCCATCTATAGATTCAATATAATCCCTATCAAAGTTCCAACAACATTTCTCACAGAAATAGAGCAAAGAATCCTAAAATTTATATGGAACAACAAAAGACCCTGAATAGCTAAAGGAATCCTGATAAAAAAGAACAAAGCTGGATATATCACACTCCCTGACTTCAAAATATACTACAAAGCTATAGTAACCAAAACAGCATGGTACTGGCACAAAAACAGACACACAGATCAATGGAATAGAATCGAAAGCCCAGAAATAAACCCACACATCTATGGACAGCTAATCTTTGACGAAGGAGCCAAGAACATACAATGGGGAAAAGAAAGTCTCTTCAACAAATGGTG
Organism: Diceros bicornis minor; assembly: GCF_020826845.1. Taxonomy (NCBI): domain Eukaryota; kingdom Metazoa; phylum Chordata; class Mammalia; order Perissodactyla; family Rhinocerotidae; genus Diceros; species Diceros bicornis. The sequence goes on from NC_080746.1 coordinate 37,110,077, forward strand.
TTGGGAAAACTGGATAGCCACATGCAAAAAAATGAAAGTAGACCCTTACCTTACACCATACACAAAAATTAACTCCAAACGGATTAAAGACTTGAATGTAAGACCTGAAACTATGAAACTTCTAGAAGAAAACATAGGCAGTACACTCTTCGACATCGGTCTTAGCGACATATTTTCAAGCACCATGTCTGACCGGGCAAGAGAAACAATAGAAAAAATAAACAAATGGGACTACATCAAACTAACAAGCTTCTGCACAGCAAAGGAAACCATCAACAAAACGAAAAGACAACCTAACAATTGGGAGAAGATATGGCAAACCATACATCTGATAAGGGCTTAATCTCCAAAATACATAAAAAACTCATGCATCTCAACAACAAAAAACTACCAATCCAATTAAAAAATGGGGAAAAGATCTGAACAGACATTTCTCCAAAGAAGATATACAGATGGCCAACAGACACATGAAAAGATGTTCAAAATCATTAACTATCAGGGAAATGCAAATCAAAACTACAATGAGATATCACCTGACGCCCGTCAGAATGGTATAATTAACAAGACAGGAAACAGCACGTGTTGGAGAGGATGTGGAGAGAAGGGAACTCTCATACACTGCTGGTGGGAGTGCAAACTGGTCCAGCCACTATGGAAAACAGTATGGAGATTCCTCAAAAAATCAAGGATAGAACTACCATATGATCCAGCTATTCGACTGCTGGGTATTTATCCAAAGAACTTGAAAACACCAATTTGTAAAGGTACATGCAGCCCTGTGTTCATTGCAGCGTTATTCACAATAGCCAAGACTTGGAAGCAACCTAAGTGCCCATCAAGGGACGAATGGATAAAGAAGATGTGGTATATATACACAATGGAATACTACTCAGCCATAAGAAATGATGAAATCCAGGCATTTGTGACAACATGGATGGACATTGAGGGTACCATGCAAAGTGAAATAAGTCAGTGGGAGAAGGTCAAATACCATATGATTTCCTTCATTAAGTAGTAGATAATAACAACAATAAACAAACACATAAAGACAGAGATTGGATTGGTGGTTACCAGAGGGGAAGGGGGAAGGGAGGAGGGTGAAAGGGATAATTCGGCACATGTGTGTGGTGATGGGTTGTAATTAGTATTTGGATGGTGAACATGATGTAATCTATGGAGAAATAGAAGTATAATGATGTACACCTGAAATTTATACAATGTTATAAACCAATGTTACTGCAATAAACAAAAAATTTAAAAAAATTTAAAAATAAAAAATAAAATATGTTCATTAAAAAAAAAAACCTTAGTTAAAGAGCTGTCTGCTACTTCAAATGCGAAAGCAGAAGCGCATATCTATGAACACTATGGAAATCAAGAAAATATGGTATCACAAAAAGAAGATGATAATTCTCTAGCAATCAAACTCAAAGGCATGAAATACTGTGATCTAACTAATAATCCAAAATAGCTCTCATGAAGAAATTCAACAAGCTACAAGAAGACTCAGAAAGACAATTCAATGAATTCAGGAATAAAATCAGTGAAGAGAATGAGTTCTTTAACAAAGAGGTTGAAATTATATAAAAAGAACCAAACTGAAATTCTGGAGCTGAAGAATTCAATGAGATGACAAATGCAATAGAGAACATTGGTAATAGAGCAGACCATATGGAAGAAAGAATGAATGATGTGGCAGATAGGAATATAGAAATAATTCACCAAAAAGAGGAGAGAGAACTAAGATTTTTTAAAAATGAAGAAACTGTAAAAGAGCTATCAGATTCATTCAGAAAGATAAGTGTTAGAATAATTGGTATTCTAAGAGGAGAGGAGAGGGAGAAGGGAGCAGAAAGTTCATTTAAAGAAATAATAGCTAAGAACTTCCCAAACCTGGGGATGGAACTGGACATAAAGTCCATGAAGCTAATAGAACACCCTGTTATCTCAATGAAAAAAGACCTTCTCCAAGATACATTATAATGAAACTGTCAAAAATCAATGATAAAGACAGAATCTTAAAGGAAGCAGAGGAAAAAAAGGTAACTTACAAAGCAATCCCCATTAGGCTAACAGCAGATTTCAGAAGAAATACTGTAGGCCAGGAGAGAGTAGAATGATGTATTCAAAGTGTACAAAGATAAAAATTGCTAGCCAAGAATGCTTTAGCCAGCAAAGGAGAAATAAAGACTTTCCCAGACAAACAGAGGCTGAGGTACTTCACCACCGGTAGAACTGCCTTGCCAAAAATGCTGAAAGGAGTTCTTCAAGCTGAAATGAAAAGATGCTAATCAGTAACATGAAAACATGTGAGAGTATACAATACACTGGTAAATGTGAAAATAGACAGTCAGAATTAGAAATCTGTAATTGTATATTAGGATGGTGTGTTATCCACTTAACTATAGTAGAAAGATTAAAGGAAAAGAGTATTCAAAATAACTATTGCTACTATAATTTGTTAATGAATACATAGCACAAAAAGAGGTAAATTGTGACATCAAAAATATAAAAGGAGAGGAGTAAAAGGGTGGAACTTTTATAGGTGAATGAAGATAAGTTGCTATCAGCATAAAATGGACTGTTTTATATGTGAGATGTTTTATGTAAGCCTCATGGTAACCACAAAGCAAAAATCTACAAGAGATTTACAAAACATTAAAAAAGGGCAAACAAAGCATACTACCATGGAATACAACCAATTTACAAAGGTAGGCAGAAACCAAGGGAAAAAGAAACAATGGAACGAGAAAACAACCAGAAAGCATATGATAAGATGTCAGTAGTAAGTCTTTACATATTAATAATCACTCTAAATGTAAATGGATTGAATCCACCAATCAAAAGTCACAGAGTGGGTGGAGGGTTAAAAAAACAAGACCCCACTACATATTGCCTACAAGAGACTCATTTCAGCTCTAAAGACACACAGAGGCTCAAAATGAAGGATGGAAGAAGATATTCCATGCAGGTGGAGAGCAAAAGAAAGCAGGATTAGCCATACTTATATTAGTCAAAATAGATTTTAAGCCAAAAAAGGTAATAAGAGACAAAGAAGGTCATTATCTAATGATAAAGGGGTCAATTATTCAAGAAGATAAACAATCATAAATAAATATGCACTCAGCATGGCAGCACTAAAATATATTAAGCAATCACTAACAGATCTGAAGGGAGAAAAGGACAACAAAACAATAATAGATGGGAACTTCAATACCCCACTGTCAGCAATGGATAGATCATTCAGACAGAAAATCAACAAGGAAACATTGGAATTGAACCATACTTTAGATGAAATGGACTTAACAGACATGTACAGAACATTCTATCCAACAGCAGCAGAATACACATTGTTCTCAAGTGCACACAGTACATTCTCCAGGGTAGTTCATATGATAGGACACAAAACAAGTCTTAGAAAATTTAAGAAGATTGAAATCATATCAGCTATATTTTCTGACCACAATGGTATCAGACAAGAAATTAACAACAAGAGGAAATCTAGAAAATCTACAGTATGTGGAAACTAAACAACACACTTCTGAACAACCAATGGATCAAAGAAGAAAACAAAAAGGAAACAAAAAATTATCTTAAAACAAATGAAAATGGAAACACAACAAATCAAATCTTATAGGATGCTGCAAAAGCAGTTCTAAGTGGAAAGTTTATAGAGATAAATGCATATATTAAGAAATTAGAAAGATCTCAAGTAAACAACCTAACTTTACATTTCAAAGTACTAGAAAAAGAACAAATAAACCCAAAATTAGCACAAGAAAGAAGTAAAGATCTGAGCAGAAATAAATGAAATAGAAACTAGAAAAACAATAGAGAGGATTAACAAAACTAAAGGCTAGTTTCTTGAAAAGTTAAACAAAATTGACAAAGCTTTAGCTAAACTAAGAAAAAAACAGAAGACAATAAAATTAGAAATGAAAGAGAAGAAATTACAACAGATACTACAGAAATATACAGGATCATAAAGGCTTCTATGAACAATTATATGTCAACAAATTAGATAAACTAGAAGAAATGGATAAATTCCTAGAAACACATAACCTAACAAGACCAAATTAGGAAGAAAGAGAAAATCTGAATAGACCAATAACAAATAAAGAGATGAATCAATAATCAAACACCTCCCAACACAGAAAACCCTAGGCTTAGATGGCTTTACTAGCAAATTCCAGCAAACTTTTGAAGAAATAACACCAATAATTTCTCAAACTTTTCCAAAAAATTGAGGAGGAGGAAACACTGCCAAACTCATTCAATGACACCAGCATTACCTTGATACCAAAGACAGTTAATAAGGAGTCTATAAGAAAACTATAGACTGATATCCCTGATGAATATAGATGAAGAAATTCTCAACAAAACATTAGAAAACCAATTCAAGAACACCTTAAAAGGATTTTACACCATGACCAAGTGGGATTTATCTGTGGGATGCAAGGATGTTTCAACATATGCAGATCAATAACTGTAATATATCACATTAATAGAACATAAGATAAAAAATCACACAATCATCTCAATAGATGCAGAAGAAGCATCCGACAAATTACATCATCCTTTCATGCTAAAAAACCCTCAACAATTTGTGTATAGAAAGAACATACCTCAACATAATAACTGCCAGGTACAACAAACCCACAGCTAATATTATACTCAAAGGTGAAAAACAGAAGGTTTTTCCTCTAAGATCAGGAACAATACAAGTATATCCACCTGCACCACTCTTATTTAATATAGTACTAGAAGTCCTAGCTACAGCAAATAGGCAAAACAAAGAAATAAAATGTATCCAAATTGAAAAGATAAGTAAAATTGTCATTATTTGCAGATGATATGGTTTATATCGAAAATCTCGGAGCCTCAACTGAAAAACTGTTGGAACAAATCAATAATTTAGGTAAAGTTGCAGGATACAAAATTAATATACAGAAATCAGTTGCATTTCTATATACTAATAATGAAACATCTGAAAAAGAAATAAAGAAAACTATCCTAGTCACAATAACATCAAAAACAATTAAATACTTAGGAATAAATTTAAGCAAGGAAGTGAAAGACTTCTACAAGGACAACTACAAGACTTTGTGGAATGAATTGAAGACGACACAAATGGAAAGACATTCCATGTTAATGAATCAGAAGAGTTAATATTGTTAAAATCTTCATACTAACCCCAAACCATCTATAGATTTAATGTAATCCTTATCAAAATTCCAATGGCATTCTTTACAAAAGTAATGAAAAAAAACACTCCTAAAATTTGTATGGAACCACAAAGACCTTGAGTAGTGAAAGCAATCTTGAGAAAGAAGAACAAAGCTGGAGGTATAACACTTTCTAATTTCAAACTACACTACAAAATTGTAATAATTAAAACAGTATAGTAGTGGCATAAGAACAGACACATAGACCAATGGTACAGAATAGAGAGCCCAGAATTAAACCCCGCATGTAAGGTCAGTTAACATTTGACAAGCGAGCCAAGAACACTTAAAGGGGAAAGAATAGACTCTTCAACAAATGGGGCTGGGAAAACTGGATAAACACACCAGGAACAATTGAATTGGACCCCTATTTTATACCACTCACAAAAATCAAAAATTAACTCCAAATGGATCAAAGATGTAAACATAAAATTCCTAGAAGAAAACATAGGGAAGAAACTCTTTGATATTGGTCTTGGCAATGATTTTTTGCATGTGACACTAAAAGCACAGACAACAAAAGTAAATATCAACCAATGGGACTACATCAAACTTAAAACTTTCTGCACAGCAAAATAAACAATTAACAAATGAAAAGTCAATTTATGGAGTGGGAGAAATTTTTGCAAACGATGTATCAGATAAAGCATTAATATCTATAATATGTAAAGAACTCATACCAACTCAATAAAAAAAATACAAACAATCTGATTAAAAATAGGCAGAGACACTAAATAAACATTTTTCCAAAGAAGACATCAAAATTGCCTACAGATACAGGAAAAAATGTTCAATCATTAGGGAAATGCAAATCAAAACCGCAAGGAGATAACACCTCACACTGTTAGAATGGCTATCATCAAGAAGACGAGATAAGTGTTGGCGAGGATGTCAAGAATAGGGAACACTGTTGGTGGGAATGTAAATTGGTACAACCAGTATGCAAAACAATATAGAGCTTCCTCAAAAAATGAAAAACAATACCTACCATATGATCCAGCAATTCCACTTCTGGATTAAACCCAAACGAAATGAAAACAGGGTATCAAATAGACGTATGCACTCCCCAGTTTATCACAGCATTATTCACAACAGCCAAGGCATGAAAACAACCTAAGTGCCCATCAATGGATGAATGGATTAGGAAGATGTAGTATAATTATTCAGCCATGAGAAAAAAGGACATCCTGCCATTTGTGACAACATGGATGGACATTGTGAACATTATGTTAAGTAAAATAAGCTAGACAGAGAAAGACAAATACTATATGATATCAGTCATATGTGGAATCTAAAGAAGCCAAACTTGTAAAAACAGAGAGTATAATGGTGCTTACCAGAGGATGGGAGGTGAAAGGATACGACAGATGTTGTCTAAGGGTACAAACTTACAACGAGCAGTAAATAAGTAGTAGAGATCTAATGCACAGTATAGTGAATATAGACAACAATATTGTTTTATAATCATCAAACTTGCTCAAGGACTAGAACTTAATTATTCCAACCACTAAAAAGAAATAATAATTATGTAACATAATAGAGGTGCTAATTATTGCTACCACGATATTACAAATATATAAACATATATTGTACAGCAATGATATTACAATATATAAACATATCAAATTACCATGTTGTACATCTTAAATTTGCACAATGTTATATGTAAAATATATTTCAATGAAATAAAAAAAAAAAAGCTCAGAGACTTAAGCATCATACTGAAAATTACAGCCAATGAGTTTCTTAACCAAGATTTAAACTTGGCCACTTTGTCTGTAGAATTAGGATCATTACCATCTCCCACCCCCCATCCCCCAAAAAGAGTTAGATTGGGATTTGTAGTAAAGTAAAAAATTGACATGTAAATAGGGGAGCCAGTATGAAGCTAAAGCTAAATTAGTGAGTTCCAATCTACATACTGACATCTAGGCTGATGGCCAGGATCCATTTGAAGGACGCTCCCCAAATTCATAAGGGCTTATGATAAACATGAGGGGGATTTGTTTGAGGTTAAGTATATTCTGGAAATGCAAGATTTTCTAAATTGATTGACCATGTAAATTCACAACATCCATTATAAACATCTTCAGGCTCACCAAAAATAATTATTTCTGAGTTTGTATTTGAAAAGAAAGGTACTTGTTTGGAAATTTCACATCTCTGTTTCCCACTACCTTCCATATAAAAAGACAAACAAACAAAAACAAAAAAAGACCCAGGGTTAGTTATTGCAACTGTGTGAATATTTTAAAAGCTGTGATTGAAATAGAATATAAAAGTCGCTCCTAGGTATACCATTTACCTACTCCTTCCCTGAGTCATTGCAGAAGTATTTCTCAATTTCTAGAAAACATACTTGCTTTTCTATTGACAGCTAATTGGCATTTCTGTCATTTGAATATTTCTTAGATTCACCAGTCTGACAGAAGTTACTTCACTTTCTTATACCGATTAACTAAAATCATGTGTCTGTGTGCACATGTGAGTGTGTGTTTTAAACTAGTCATTCAATTAGCCAATCCTCTCTGCAGAACTTGTCTGACAAAACATTTGCTGTAGTAAATGACAAATATGTCTTTCTTTGAAAGCACATCCAAACAGATACCAGTGGCATCCATTCATTAGCTGGCTGTCTTGTTATGTCACTAGTACATTGTCAAGCCCACAGTGTCGCCTGTAAGGGCAAACCATTGAAGCTTTCTAGTTTTTGAAATGTTTTTATCTTATCAGATCATGGTTGCAATATCCCACTTAACTAAGTCACTGTCAACTTGGAGACTGCAAAATATCTCCTGGAAATGGTTACACTATTCATTCATCAGGGGACCAAGATAATTAAGTCATCCATCAATGCTGATGCTTGCTTGAATGTGTGATGTTTCCTTGTTGTCCTGACCTCAGTGTGTCTGGTGCTCAGATAAAGCCTTTGATGGATATGTGAGCAGTCATAACTACCTCAAGGCTTAAACAGCCCAGTATGCTCAAAATGAGAAGAACACTATATTCATTCTTCTATTTTCAATCATCTTGACTCTCTTCTACAATATGCCACTTCAGTACAACCACTCAAGCTAAATTACATATTTCTTCTTGGTGTTCCCATAGTCCTTTCCCTATTATAGTCCTTAGCACACTGTGTTATGAATGTTTGTCTCTCCTACTCTAATGTGATCTCTTCAGAGTACTGGCTTATATCTTAGTTTTGTCTCCCTTGCACAAGCCTACTGACCATCATATAATAATTGGTTAATAAATAATGGATGTATTAATTAAATAATTTTATTTGTGCTTTATCATCATTTGGTATAGATGCTAGAATAATAATATTCTTTAAAAGAAAGAAAAAATTGGAAAAATAATAATTTATTGAATACCAACCATATGGCATAAAAAATATTAGAAAAGATATTATCTCATGAGATGTAAAGCTATGTAAACATGTTTAAACCTGGACTATGCCAGTTGGGAGCAAAAGTAATTTTACTTTTCTGTCAGTTTCTTCAACTAAAAAATAAATCTACAATATCTACAACCTAGGATTGCTGTGAAAATAAAACGAGGAAAATCATTTTACAATGATTTGTGAACTGTAATGTGCAACACAAAAAGAAGCTATGATTATCATGAGTTTTACTATTCTTAAGGTTGTTGAATTTCAATTTTTCTCTTCCTTAATCTGTTTACAGCACTTGACACAGCTGATCAATCCTTCCTTAAAACACTTATATTGGTTTTCTCCGTACCCATCTAGTTACCGTTTCTCAATTACTCTTGCATTTATCTCCTCATATCTCTGACTTCTTAAACCTGGAGTCAGTTAGTACATCTTTTGTCCTTTCTATCTACACCCACTTTTGAAGGGATCTCATTCAAACTTATGACTTTAAATTTCATATGAATGCTAAAAATTTCTAAAGCTTTATTTTTAACCCAGTCATCTCCCCTGAAGGTAGCTTCACATATCTGTCCATTAGGCATCTCCACATGGGTATTTAAAAGACATCACAAACTTAGCATGTCCAAAACTGAACTCCTGCTCTACTCCCAACCCACCTCCACCAGTTCTACCTATGGGCTTCTCAATCTTATTTAATGGAAACTCTATTCTTCCAGGTATGGAAATCCCAAGTTTGGGAATCATCCTTTCTCTCACACTCCACATCCAATTCATCAGAAAATCATATTGACTCTGCCATCAAAATCTAGACTATATCTGACCACTTCCAGCACCTACACTGTCACATTCTCATCCAAGCCACCATCATCTTTTCTCTAGATTATTACAACAGCTTTCTCACTGGTCTTTCGGCTTCAAGCCTTTTCCTACTGTTTGCTCAAAGTTTGTTTTTTTTCTTTTTAATCTTACAAATAGTAAAATTGAAAGTCTTTAAAATGGTCTACAAGCCCTATCTGATTTGTACCCTCGTCCATACCATTACCACTATTGTCTCTCTGATCTCATCCCCAACTCCATCTCCATTCCTTCCTCTACTTCAGCCACTCTATTTCTCAAACGTACCATCCATCCTCAAGCCTCAAGGCCTTTGCAATTTCTGTTCCCTCTGCTTGGATGTTCTCCCCCAAGATATCTTCAAGACTCACTTCCTCACCTCATTCATGTCTTTATGCAAATGCCACCTTCTCAGTAAGGCCTGCCCTGACCATTCTGTTTAGACTCTCAACCACCAACATCCTATCACCCTGCCCTGCTTTATTGTTCTCTAAAGCATTTTTCATGTCCTAAAATGATTTACTTAATTATTGCTTGCTCTACTCTCCCACCAAAAATATATGCTCCATTCAAGCAAGTATGTGTGTCTGCTTTATTAGTGACTGTTTCCTAGTGCACAGTCAGGTATAGGGCCTAGCATAGAAAAGACACTCAAGAAGTGTTTATTAAGTGGATGAACGAGTTATGATGAAAATATTCTCTCCAGGTAAGTACTAATTACTCATTCTAGTGTGTGTTGGTTGGTTGGTTGCAGTGTCTTGCCTCACACTTATCTGGTAAAGGCTACTATTTGAAATTGACTCATGACTAATTTTTTTCCTTTTCCTCTTTTGATAAACCGTTGAGCTATATGTTTATATTCAGTTGAAAAAATGTATGCAATGTTGTAATTTTCAAAATCATGACAAAATAAAAAACAAATATTAATGAGGTACAAATGTTAGTGTTTTACAAGAGGAAAAGTAGTATTCATGGGTATAATCGCTCTACATTTATTATAAATTTTTAGGAGGCGGAGTCCAGATGGCGGCGTAGGCAGACTCTGAACTCACCTCCTCCCGTGGACACAGCCAATTTACAACTACTCGTGGAAAAATTACCCCTGAGACAGAACTGAAAACTGGATGAGAGGAACTCCTGCAACAATGGACAATCCTAACTGACGTGGAAGAGGCAGAGACTCCCTTCCGGAGAGGAAAAACGCCGCCTTCACAAGCCACCAGCTTCACGGCCGCCGGGAGCAGCTCACAGGTACGCAGCCTCCCTGGAGGCGCGGGGCCCTGAGCCGGGGAGCGCCCCCGCTGTGGGCATTTTGTGGACCCAGCACAATCGACACCAGCGGCATAATATCTGACTGTGCCTGCTACTAAAACACTGGGGAGCACCCCCAGAAAACCCGGTTCACAAAGAAACTAAAACTGGCTCTTAAAGGGCCCGCGCACAAACTCACCTGTTTCAGAAAGCATCCTAAAATCACCAGAAAGAAAGGTGCACAGTGCTGTGGTGAAAAGAGACTCACCTAATAGGCCCTGAGTGCATCTCGGGGAGGGGTGAGACCTCTCCAGGGACTGGGACATTGGCGGCGGCCATTGTTGTGGCCCGGTGTGGGCATGCTGACACAGACGCCATTGGAGTTCTCCCTGAGGCCTGCTAGCCCAGGGTCTGCCCCACCCGCTAGAGCACTGATTTAATCCAGCTCAGCCAGGGCAGGCAGCCCACCCTAGAGACTGGCCCCATCCAACAACAAGCCCTCAGGCAACTTGTGGGCCTGCATAGATTGGTGACTGGATTCTCTGCAGCCTGGCAACAGAGCCGACTTGAGCGGGGCAGGGTGTGCACAAGGAGCGGGTGGAGAGTGTGGGGCCGTGGCGGAGTGTGTGGGGCTCCCGCCATGGAGAGACTGGGTCCGCTTGGGGAGGTCAGGGCGCTCACACGGGGCAGGACTGTGTTGACTGTGTGTGTGGACCTGTGGGCGGCAGGGTTTGTCAGCTGCAGAAGACTTGTGCTTCTCAAAGACCCACATAGGAGGTTTGCCCCGCCTTCCAAAGCCTGAAATGATTGGGTACTCCTGTGCCTGAGGCCAGCCCCACCCAGTTGCAATCCTCAGAGAGCTGACAAGAGACCTAATAGGCTAGAGGCTTACAGCAATTGTAAGGCCCTGAGCCTAACAACCTGCCACGCTGGGGGCCTACTCACTTAAAAGAAATACTGCAACACAAATGTGGTATTTGAACTTGCAGCCAACTGTGCTGGGGCTCCCCACACCTGATAAAGAGACTGAAGGGCCCACAACAACTACAAGCAGCTGAGCATTACAACAGCTGGCCAGGAGCATAACTCAGCCTCCCTGGGCGCCTACGGGGAGAGCAAACAGGCCACAACAGAAGGACACACGTAGCCCACATAGGGGTCAACCCTGGAACATTGAGAACTGAGGGAAGCACACTGGAAGCCTCCTAAGCCATCACTTACATAAGGTCACCTATCCAAGAGCAGGAGATGTAGCTGACCTACCTAATACGTAGACACAAGGACAGGGAAAGAGGCAAAATGAGGAGGCAAAAGAATACATTCCAAGTAAGGGAACAGGACAAAACCACAGAAAAGGAACTAAGTGAAACAGAAATGAGCAACCTACCCAACAGAGAGTTCAAACTAAGAGTGTTAAGAATGCTCACTGATCTGGGGAGAAGAATAGATGAACTCAGTGAGAATGTCAACAAAGAAATGGAAGATATAAAAAAGAACCAATCAGAAATGAAGAATACAATACTGGAAATGAAAAATTCATTAGAGGGACTCAAAAGCAGAGTAGAGGATACAGAAGAACGGATTTGTGAGCTGGATGAAAGACTAGAAGAAATTATCCAAGGTGTACAGGTAAAAGAGAAAAGAATTAAAAAGAGTGAGGACAGTCTAAGGGACCTCTGGGACAACATCAAGTGCACTAACATCCATGTTATAGGTGTCCCGGAAGGAGAAGAGCGAGACAAGGGGGCAGAGAATCTATTTCAAGAAATAATAGATGAAAACTTCCCTAACCTAAGGAAGGAAACAGACATCCAGGTACAGGAAGCACAGAGAGCCCCAAACAAGATAAACCCAAAGAGGCCCACACCAAGACACATCATAATCAAAATGTCCAGAATTAAAGATAAAGAGAGAATCCTAAAAGCCGTAAGAGAATGCCAAGTTACATACAAAGGAAACCCCATAAGGCTATCAGCTGACTTCTCAGCAGAAACCTTACAGGCTAGAAGAGAATGGCATGATATATTTAAAGTGTTAAAAGGAAAAAACTTACAGCCAAGAATACTCTAGCCAGCAAGGTTATCATTCAAAATGGAAGGAGAGGGCAAAATTTTCCCAGATAAGCAAAAATTAAAGGAGTTTGTCACCAAGAAACCAGTGCTACAAGAGATGTTAAAGGGACTGATTTAAGGGGAAAAGAGAAGACCACAAATAGGAAAAATTATCTATTTCCATGATTAGAATGTAATGGATACAAATACACAAAAAAGAGGTTAGATATGATATCAAAAACATAAAAGGACGGAGGAGGGGAGTTAAGTGTACAGCTTTCAGACAGAGGTCAAACTAAAGTGACCATCAATTCTGTATAGAAGAAGAAAGGAACAGAGAAGGACTACTAAAACACTGAGAAAAAAAAAAAAGTTAAAAAATGGCAGTAAGTACATACTTATCAATAGCTACTTTAAATGTCAATGGACTAAATGCTCCAATTAAAAGGCATAGGGTGGCTGACTGGATAAAAAAACAAGACCCATATATATGCTGCATACAAGAGACACACTTCAGACCTAAAGACACTCACAAACTGAAAGTGAAGGGATGGAAAAAGATACTCCACGCAAATGGCAATGAAAAGAAAGCTGGGGTAGCAGTACTCATATCAGACAAAATAGACTTTAAAACCAAAACTGTAAAAAGAGACAAAGAAGGGCATTACATAATGATCAACGAAACAATCCAACAAGAGGATATAACACTTGTAAATATCTACGCACCCTATGTAGGTGCACCTAAATATATAAAGCAATTATTAACAGACATAAAAACAGAAATAGACAGTAACACAATAATAGTAGGGGACTTTAACACTCCACTTACACCAACGGATAGATCATCCAAACAGAAGATCAATAAGGAAACATTGGCCTTAAACGACACACTAGAACAGATGGACCTAGTAGATATAGACAGAGCATTCCATCCAAAAACCGAAGAATACACGTTCTTTTCAAATGCACATGGAACATTCTCCAGGATTGATCACATATTAGGCCACAAAACAAGTCTCCATAAATTTAAGAAGATTGAAATAATACCAAGCATCTTTTCTGATCACAACGGTATGAAACTGGAAATCAACTATAGGAAGAAAATCAGAAAAGCCATAAATACGTGGAGATTAAACAAAATGCTACTGAACAATGACTGGGTCAACGAAGAAATCAAAGAAGAAATCAAAAAATACCTGGAGACAAATGAAAATGAAAATACGACATGCCAGAATTTATGGGATACAGCAAAAGCAGTTCTAAGAGGGAAGTTTATAGCAATACAGGCCTATCTCAACAAACAAGAAAAATCTCAAATAAACTATCTAACAATGCACCTAAAGGAACTGGAAAAAGAACAACAAACCAAGCGCAAAATCAGTAGAAGAAGGGAAATCATAAAAATCAGAGCAGAAATAAATGAAATAGAGACCAAAAAAACAATAGAAAAAATTAATAAAACCAAGAGCTGGTTCTTTGAAAAGGTCAACAAAATTGACAAATCTTTAGCTAGACTCACCAAGAAAAAAAGAGAGAAGGCACAAATAAGTAAAATCAGAAATGAAAGAGGAGAGGTTACAACAGACACCTTGGAAATATTATAAATTTTTGGCAGATAACCAGATCGAGAACATCAAACTAAACAGACATAACATTTATAAATATGGTAACAGGTGTCATAATAATTTCATGGCTGTTATGCCTAAAAATTAGATGAATATGGTAAACAGCATATATAAGTCACCAAGTTTATATCACTCTTCTTGAGCCAAACCAAATTTGTACAGGTCTCCTTTTCTTCAGTAATTCTCTAGTATGTATAAATAGAACCAATAATTATATTTTCCCTTGATAACAATCTATCTTTTTAATAAATTGTATTTTGAAATGGCTTTAGATTTGTAGAAAAATTGTCATGATCATACATAGTTTCCTCACATACCTCAATTTCCTCTATTATTTACATCTTATGTTAGTATGATACATTTGTCACAATTAATGAATCAATATTAATACCTTATTATTAACTATAGTTCCTATTTTATCCCAATTTTCTCAGTTTTTCCCTAATGTATTTTATCTGTTCCACGATTCCATTCAGGATATCATATTACATTTAGTACTCATGTCCCCTTACGTTCTTCTTGGCTGTGAGAGTTTCTCAGACTTTCCTTGTTTTTGATGACTTTGACAGTTTTGATGAGTATTGATCAAGTATTTTATAAAATTTTTTTCAACTGGAATTTGTGTAACGTTTTGCTCATGATTAGGTTGGATTTATGGGTTTTTGAGAGGAAGACCACAGAAGTCAAGTGCCTTTTCCATCACACCATATCAAGTGTAAATACTATCAGCATGGCTTATCATTATCGATATTAACCTTGATCACCTGGCTGAGGTAGTGTCTGTCAGGTTTCTCCACTATAATATTTTTCGTGTTTCATACTGTACTCTTTGAAAGGAAATCACTATTGTACCCATTCTTAAGGAGTGGATAGTTATGCTAAGTTCATTGAGGACAGAGTATCTACATAAATTATTGGGAATTATTCTGCATGGAAAATTTGTCTCTTCTTCCTCATTGATTTATTTATTCAATCGTTTATATATCAATATGGACTCTTGGATATTTATTTTATACTTTGGATTATAATCTGATACTACTTTTTTTATTGGGCTTTCCAAATTGTACTAGCTTTGGCTATTGGGAAAACTTTCAATTGGCTCTTGTGTCCATTTGACATACCCTCATCATTGTGAATCTTTTTGTTTTGTTACCTTGTTTTGTTGCTTTTTCTTTTTTTGAGCATTTTCTTACTTTCTAGAACTACAAAGTGTTTCATGGTCATCTTGTATTTTTCCTGCCCAGTTCTAGAAACAGCCATTTCTCCAAATAGCCTTGGTTCTTTTTACTGAAGAATGGTATTAGAAACCGAGATTCGAGTGCTGGTAGTCCATGTTGCTACTGCGTGTTACTGCTTCTAGACTATCTCAACTTTCAGAGTAAGGTTGTATGTGTGTATATATGAACTCATGTATATACACATGCCTATAAATATTTCTGTATGTAAATATCTGTATTATGCCAAATATGAGCTCATACTAATGTTTCCAACTCCAATCCATTACCATATGGATAATTCTAGGCTCCTTGATTATCTGTAATCAACCACTCAATTCAACAGAGAGAACCTGGTTTTCACTACCCGTCATCCAGTATTCATGTTAAATGTTTAAAAATTATTAACCTCTAAATCCATTGGGTGCAGGGTAGAGGGATTTGGCCAACCAGAGTACATTGCTTATATACAGTTCCTTTGCCTTAAGTCTTACAAACTCCACTCATTTTCAGTTACTTAGGAAAGTATCTTTTTCTCCAACCCTTTTGGTGAGGCTGTTTCATACCAGTGTAATGCAATTAGATTCTTTTGTCATATTCTGCATTCTATCCTGTTATGCCCCAAACCCCTCAATGCTTTAAAAAACAAAAAAAAAACAAAAAACTTGCATGCATTGAGGATAATTCTTTGTGTTATAAAGTCCTATAAATTTTGACAAATGCATAGTGTTATATACCCACCATTACAATATTATACAGCATAGATTTACTACCCTAATAATCCCTTATGCTTTATCTATTCCTCCCTCCCACAGTTGAACTCTTGGAAACTATTAATAATTTTACTGTCTCTCTAGTTTTACATATTCCAAAATGTCATATGATTGGAAGCAGAGTATGTAGCTTTTGCAGTCTGGCTTCTTTCATTTAGCAATGTGCATTTAAGAATAATCCATGTCTTTGCCTGGCTCGATCACTCATTCTTATTTATCACTGAATAATATACTATTGCATGGATGAACCTCAATTTTCATCCATCAACCTATTAAAGCACATCTTGGTCTCTTCCAGTTTTTGGCTATCGTGAATAAAGCTGCAGTAAATGTATGTGTACAGGTTTTTGTGTGGACACACGTTTTTCATTTGGGTAAATGCTTAGGAGGGCAATTGCTGAGTCATATGGTAAGACTGTATTTAGCTTTGTAAGAAACTGTCTTCCAAAGTATCTGTACCATTTTGCATTCTCACCAGCAATAAATGAGAGTTTCTGTTGCTCTATATTCTCAACAATATTTGGTCTTGTAAATGTTTTGGATTTTAGTCATTGTAGTAGGTATATAATAATATCTCGTTGTTTTAATTTACATTTCCCTAATGAAAGTATTATTGATTATCTTTTCATATACATATTTGCCATCTATATATATTCTGTATCTTGCCAGGGGGCTCACAAATTCAGTAACAATTGTTCTCTATACTCCAAGAGAATGGAAATGCCAAAGGAAACATCAGATACGTCAGTGAGGTGTCCAGGTCTTGGTCCCATCTTTTAATAGGGTTGTTTTGTTTTCTTATTAGTGGGTTTTAAGAATTTGTGTATTTTGGATATAAGTCCTCTATCATATTTGTGTTTTGAAAATGTTTTGTACTAGACTATCGCTTGTATTCTCATTCTCTTATCAGTGTCTTTCACAGAGAGGAAGTTTTAATTTTAGTAAAATCCAATTTATCAAATTTTTCTTTCATGGATCCTGCTTTGGTGTTGTATCTAAAACCTCACCAACAAACCCAAGGACATGCAGATATGTTTCCATCTAAAAGTTGTATAGTTTTGAATTTTACATTTAGGACTATGATCCATTTTGAGTTAATTTTGACAAAAGGTATAAAATCTCTGTCTAGGTTCTTTTTTTGTTTTTTATTTTCATATGGCATCCAATTGTTGCAACACAATTTCTTCACAGACTATCTTTTCTCCATCAGATTGCCTTTGCTCCTTTGTGAAATATCAATTGAGTACATTTGTGTGAGCCTATTTCTGGGTTCTCTATTTTTTTCCATTAACCTATGTGCCTTTTCTCTCATCAATACCACACTGCCTTGATTACTGTAGCTTTAGAGAAAGTCTTGAAATCAAGTAGTACAAATCTTCCAACTTTGTTTTCCTTTTTCAGTATTGTGTTGGTTATTCCAGGTCTATTGCCTTTTCATATAAACTTTAGAATGAGTTTATTTTATATCTGTATATAGCTTTCTGGGAATGTTTTTAGAATTGCATTGAATTTCTAGATCAAATTAGAAAGAAGAAACATCTTCCCAATATTGAGTCTTCTAATCTATGAACATGGACTATCTCTCTCCTTATTTAGGTCTTTGATATTTTTCAGTGATTTGTAGTTTTCTGAACACAGATCCGATACATATTTTGTAAGATTTTTATGTGACTAATTTAAAAGAAGTTATCTTACTTTATAAATTTAGCTTAGAAATATAAATTTATTGGAGATCTCCATTTATATTTCTTTATTTTTATATTTATGGGGGAACTTCCATTTAAATTTTACTTTATATTTTATTTATAATTACATATAATATATATTTAAGTTAACTGTATAATTAATATTAAGGTCTTTAAGGTAGTACATATCATAGTACACTAAGTATATCTGGCTGTAGTTGAAGTAACACTAGAATAGGAGTGAAAAGACTTGGTGGGGAGAGTAAAGTGGAAGGCTCTAGTATTGGTTCAGCCACATATTAGAGGTATACCTGGCCTGACCACTTCTTAGGTCATCATATGGATTATATGAGACCTGTGAATCCATTTTGCAAACTTTAATTCTCTATATTATATAAGATTGAATAAGCAACACAGTCACCAAACAAAAAATAATTTTAGCATTTGCAACTCTTGTTTATTTGGTGGAGAATGTCATAAAAATAAATTTTAGAGATCACTGAATGTTACATATTAAACTCAATACCACACCCAGTCTACCTCCCTCTGCTCTAAACCTACTTCCCAAATTATCTTAATTTTTACCAGACACAAAGTGTTTGAATACAGGCTAAAAACATGTATTTATAAACACTTACTGTGAAGAAGAGCTGTTATACCCTTAAAATAGTATATCATATGCATTGCTGCTCATAAATATTTTAAAACTCTTATTAAAGGAGAAAAAAGAAAACTTTATCCAAAGAATCCTATTTCAATGTTGTAGCATATTTGTAGCAGCATATGTCATAAATATATACTGAAATTCTATATAACAAATAAGAAGGTTACAAATGAGATCTAAATGGAAACAAATCTTTCGAATTGCCGTACATTTTTCACTTTAGATTTACAATGGTCAATAATGATCCATAACAGATCAATACCTGAAACTGTAATAAATCCTCTGGTCTCATAGCATAAGCACTTAAGAAGGACTTGGGGCCACAGTGGCAAGGTTTATATTTCAC
Source organism: Diceros bicornis minor (assembly GCF_020826845.1). Classification (NCBI taxonomy): domain Eukaryota; kingdom Metazoa; phylum Chordata; class Mammalia; order Perissodactyla; family Rhinocerotidae; genus Diceros; species Diceros bicornis. Next base: position 37,129,145 of record NC_080746.1, read on the forward strand.
CTTGTCTTCATATCATCTGAGATATACATCTATGAGCCTGTAATATGCTTAATGCATATTTCTATGCATGGTTGCAACTAAAATCTATCACCAGTGGGCTCAAAAATTCAATAACAATTATTCTCCATACTCCAAAAGAATTGAAATGGCCAAAGAAATCATCAAATGCGGATATAATATTAGTGACACTAGATAACTTTTCACGTTTAATCACCGTAGCAAGGAGAGGCAAGCCATAGAATCCGTAGCCCTTGAAAGAGGATCCTGAAGTTTGTCTTCAATTATGTGTGATGTATCGAGTTACCTCCAAGTCCCATGACTCACATATATAGACATTCTTTCTTGGCAGGGAGAGAAGCACCAGGAGATGAACCTTATTCTTCTTTTGAACAAACAGGTAAAAAAGTGGAATTTTTATTCCATTTTTCAGCAAATATGTAAAATTTACTCTCAAGAAGTTTTACATTATAAACATTATTATTGCATAAATATTTAAATTGAATTAAATCCAACACATTTAGACTAAGTAACCTGGTCAAAATTTTACAGCTTATGTATTTGGAGCCAGGACTGGGACACAGGTCAGATCAACTAAAAAACCCTTTCTTTTAAACACTTCGTCATACTACATTTACTAAAAGTCAACTCTATGCCAGGCACTGTATTAGGTAATAGGGAAATAAAAATGAATGAGACACTCTCCTTTTGCTTAATGAACCTACAACCTAGAAAGAAAACATAGAGGCAGCATATAATACTATAATAACTTAAGTGTGATGATGGAGTTATGAACATACTACTGTGTGAGAAAACACTGCACAGAGGGGCTAATATTTGGGTAGTGATTTCAAGAATCTGTAAACAAGTGTTAGAGTGAGAAAAAGACTATGAGAATCTTCTAGAATACTAATTACAGCTATCAAGGGAATTTGGCCTGCTTGTGACAGTTGGCAGAGATTATATATGTTGGTTGCAATGAAGGGTCTAAAAATAGAAATGCAATGAGGGTTATAAGGCATATGTTCTGCTAAAATAAATAAGCATTCTTAGTTTGCAGAAGTATATGGCCTAAGGTAAGCAAGTCTGGGAAAGCACATTCTGCTATTTTGGTTTTAGGAAAAAATACAGGTGGTTTGGGATCAAGATTGTGACTCTTTGACAAACAACAGTTGTAGAAAGCAACCCCAAGTCACTTAGGTATTGCAGAAATCCAAACCATTTACAGTCCTGCCTTTTCATCAAAAGGAAGTCTTTCCCTTATTGACCATGTCCAGGCCTATGCTATTCAGAATCTTTGTCAAATCATGGTATCTGTAGTCTCTACCTGGGTTATAAAGTGTTCTTTGGATACTTTAAATTGCAGAATTATTTGCTATATCACGTGTTTAGAGAGCAGATAAAGAGCAGCACTTAAGACTTGGCATGGCTGAAGAGGAGATGGACAAAGGAAATCATTATTGCCAGTCCTTATACAATTCCTCTTAACCATGTTATGAGAATTCCAAGATTTAGAGAAGAGTGATACCATCTCCTGCCAGAAGATTCTCTAACTCCTTTTCTAAGGTAAGTTTTTTCCAGCAGCGTGTTAAACTTTCTAATTTTTGTACTAGTTTCCCAGATCATTTTGGTGATGTTAAAGATCCTGGACAACTCTCTAGGCATATAAGAACAGGAATCTTCATTTAGGACTGCACAGGTACCATATTTGCAGTCTAGAATATTGTCTATTACTGCTTCAGTGTGCTCCAACTTGACTTTTTTTGGCTGCCTATAAGGGTATATGTCTATGATCCTGCAATATTATCTGCCTGGTTGATTTTCTTTTAACTATAGCATGGAGAACTTGACCACAAATTAGGCCTCTTTAAAATCAGCCATCATGGGTGCAGTGGAGCAAAAGGTTGCAATTCAGTAGTCTTTTTGAATGATCAATTTATCTAAGTTAATCTATAATTTTCTGCTATAATTTTAGGCTTGTCAAATATGAATAGAGTGTTACCTCTGTGTTTGACATATATCTTTTATGCTGTACTGTAAGCCTGGTAGCACTTTCTAAAGCCCTTTTGTGCTATGTTCTATATATAAAAGGGGAGTCATACCAGGGGCTGGTTTCAGCTGTTGAATACAAGAGTAACATCAATGTACTGGGTAATGCTTGAATGTCCAGGACTTATTCTTTAGGTATTGGTTTAAAATTTGTGAGAAATATGTGGGGGCTTCAGTGAAACCTTTGGACATAATTGTCCAGGTATATTGCTGATTCTCCCATGTGAATGAAAACATATAATGGAGACCATGGTGAAAAGCCTTCTAAAGAAGGCTAAGCTTAAGTCAACCACAGTGAAATAAATAGTATCAGGTGGAGAGGCAAAGAGAACAGTACTGGATATGAAATGATGAGGTAGGGAGGGATGACAATTTAGTTAATGGTCTGGAGATACTGAACAAAGAATATCATAGGCTATTAGATGTTATTCTTGTTACCGTTTTTGTTTTTAGCAAGTAAAACATAAGATATGGTTAATTAACCTCTCTAAATAAGGGTGTAACATACCAAGCTACAGATTGGCAATTTTTTTTTATAAAGGGCAAGATAGTAAATATTTTAGGCTTTGCAGGGCATATAGCCTTTGTTGCAACTACTCAACTCTGCTTTTGTAATGTGAAAGCAGCCATAGATAATATCTAAACAAATGGGCATGGCTGTATTCCAGTAAAACTTTATTTACAGAAACAGGCATTTGGCTAGATTTGGACCACAGGCCATAGTTTGCCTACTCCTGCTCTATAGTGAAGACTTCTTGGATAGTCTAGACAGAATTCTAGGAATGACACCCAATTACTTTCACCCTTCTATAATTGCCTCCCTTCTGAATATAGGTGGAACCGTATGCAATATGATGAATATGATGAAATATCATTACTGTCATTATGCCACATTACACGGCAAAAGGGAGAGCATTTGCATTTGCCAATCCAAACACATGAGCTCTTTAAAATTAAAGAGGTTTCTCCAGCTAGTAGCAGAAGAGAAAGTCAAAGAGATTTGAGGGCCGGCCCCATGGCTTAGCGGGTAAGTGAGCGTGCTCTGCTGCTGGCGGCCCGGGTTCGGATCCTGGGTGCGCACTGACACACTGCTTCTCCAGCCATGCTGAGGCCGAGTCCCACATACAACGGCTGGAAGGACGTGCAGCTATAACATACAACTATCTACTGAGGCTTTGAGGGAAATAAATAAATAAATAAATAAATAAATAAATAAAATTATAAAAAAAAAAAAAGAGATTTGAAGCATGACAGGAATTCAACACAGGGAAGTTTTCCATTGCTGAGATGGAAAAGGCCTGTGACAAGGAACTTCAAGCCATCTTAAACTCTGAAAGCAGTTCTTAACTGACAGCCAGCAAGGAAACAGGAATCTCTGTCCTAAAGTCACAAGTAACTAAATTCAGCCTATAACCTGAATGAGCTTAGAAACAAATTCTTCTCCAGACCTCCATATAAGAGCCCACCTGGCCAACGTCTTGATTCTGGCTTTGTTAGCCCTAAGCAGAAGACGCAAGTGAAACTATCTGGACTTTCAATTTATAGAAATACGAGATAATAAATGACTGTTGTTTTAAGCTCTTAACTTGATGGTAATTTTTTACATAGAAATAGAAAACCAACACGTTTGACCTTCTTGTGGATATGGTATTGAGGCAGATTAAGCAGTGGTCTAGAGCAGTCAATGATAACCTTAAGTGATCCTTCACCTAATGTTCATCAAATATTTGTAACAGCTTTGAGCCCACAGACTTTCCAGGAGTTCCCCAAGTTCTCTCTGGAACCTGGTGAAACATCCTGACAATAGGTTTAGGAAGACAATAAGGAGAAAGCAACTAAGTTTCCCTCCTCTGGTAAATCTAAAAATAGGCCATCAGAACTACATCTAATTATAAGATTTTATTTTCACAGTAAATATTTCCTCAGTAGGTTCAAGACACTGAATTACTGAGGACATAGCATGTCAAAGACCCTAATGAGATGGTCGAGACAGGTAAATGTTAAGAGGGTTAGCAACCTACCATGGGAACATATTTTTGACTCAGAGAAAGATAGAATGGCAAAATGGTGGGAAATGTAGTCGATATGGTAGCCTCCATATTTACAAGGAAATCTATCTGTTTTCTAAGGTAAAAGTTGAGAGTTGAAGGATAGCATTGAACAAAGACAGACAAAGTCCCTTAGAGGGTAATTGTAGGGGCCGAGTCATAGGTAGTATTCTTAATTTTGGTTGTTCCCTTTCTACTGGCTAGAGCTGGACAGTTATTTTTCCTGTGCTCCATAGTTTTCAATATCTAGTAGCAACAGGAGTTCTCTCTTTGGCCTTTTAATTGCCATGGGTTTGGTCTGGATTGTCTCTCTTTTATTTATAGAATCTCTTCTAAAAGCTCAGCTAAGAGTTGTATTTCCTGAGGGGTGGTGATTTACCATTCTATTTTTCTCTTTTTATTTTCTAAGGTGGCCATTTCTGGTTTTAACCCAGCTACAAACACATTAGACAGAGAAGTTGATGTGAGAGTTTCAGCTCCAAGGCCTAACTCTTCAGAGGTCATAAGACAATTCCTGAAGTCTAAAAGAGCATCATCTTTGTGATGCTCATATGATTGAATCAAAGTTCCTTCAACTTTGGCAAGAAACCTTTGAGGGATGGCAACCAAGATCACTCTTCTTACCCTCTGGGCCTTAGTGTATTCTAAACATGTAAATTTTAATTATTGCTTTTTTTTTCAGTCTTCCTGATAGTGAACCCATTTGATCTCTTCAATTCATGTTTTGGTATCCCTGGGACCAATAAGAAGGTGGACCAATTGATATAAATCAGGTAGCTTAGGGATAAGTCCTTAGGATTGTCCTGAATTCTTTAATTATTCTCTTCCTTTTATTTTGTGGAAAATGTTTAACGATACTCCAAAACTTTGAGAACTGTTATTTTAGAGCAGATATCAGCAAACCACAGCCCATGAGCCAAATCAGGTCAGCTGCCTGTTTTTGTAAATAAAGTTTTATTCAAATAACAGAATAGAGCTGAATAGTTGTAACAGTGACCATAGGACCCACAAACCTAAAGTATTTACTCTCTGGCCCTTTACAGAAAGAGAGTATGGGCTCTGGGGTCAGCCTTCCTGGATTCAAATCTTGATCTACCACCTATCATCTATGCGATTTTGAATGAGGTACTCAAACTTTTTGTGCCTCTGTTTACTCGACTGTAAAATGTAGTAATTTTCATCCAGTGTTCTGTACTATGCATAACACCTAATAAGCACTCTAAGTTAAACTATTGTTTTTAATAGTTTATTCCAAGGGAATATACTGTTGTCAAGAAAGATTTTTCATTATTAGGCGTTATCAAATATCACCACATATAACCACCGTTGTTGGTCATATACTCTGTACCAGGCAGTGTGTAAAATGCTCAGGCATATCTCATTTAATTCTTATAACTGTCTTATGAGGTACTAATTGTGATATGAGAACAGTGTGAAGGTGAAGGGTAGCATGTACTTTTATGATTATACATGTATGAAGTTTGTAAGTCTTAACTGCTAACATGCTCAGACTCTAGATATCTGTAGTTGTATTTTCTTCAGGATATTATAGAAAGCAGGACAAATGATGATTATTATGGTTAATATGCCCATATACACTTTACTTTGTAAACCTAAGAGTGAAATCTCTGTCGATCTATGACATTTACTTAAAGCTAGAGCAATGGTCTTAACCCAATTTAGAGGGCAATTATGAGTGACATCAAGTGGCTCGATAGATTTCCTTAGTAGCCAGCAGCAGTAAATAGCACAGCAGAGAATCTTTGAGGGTACTGTGAAAGGTGCTGAGCTGGTGAAGACTTCAGAGGAAGAATGAGTTAAGCCTATGAGCTGTGGTTCATTTTAAAATATCATCCCCATTTTAAAGATACCAAAACTGGCAGGTTATTTAATTTTTTCAGTGTCATATAAGAAGATTGTCAGGGCCAGTGTTTTAACCTAGATTTTCTGTTTCTTACTGTTTCTCTATACTGCCCTCCAAAAGTGCACAATTGTGAAATTATAAATCAAAGTAGTTTATTAGTCTTACCTATTCCTCATGGCACTAGAAAGGATAGTCCTCTATGAATGTAACAATCAATTTTACTACATTCAACACACATTCTGTTAAGAGTAGCAACTATATGATATCATTTTGCTCAGTCCTGTGAAGATGTAGAGACACTAACATGGTCCTCTAGGAGTTCAGGATCTAGTAGAAAAGGTAGACGCTACATAAATACAGAGGATGACGGCAATAAATGCTGTAAGTACAAACAACATGCTCTGATATTACCTTCAGCCAGGATAAGGTAAAAGATCTTCCCCATTGTTATCTTAGTTTGCTGTTGTTCAATATGATATTAAAACTGCAGGTACCTTGAATATACTGATTCCACAAATTTTGCTAGTTCATCCACACAGCTATGATATATCAAAGTTCACTTGAAATTTTATAAGAATAATATTTTTTCCACATTTGCTAAATGAATACTGGTTCTAAGCCATAGATGTATGCTGTAAAAATAGGATATATAGGTTCCAAATCTGACAGAAAATGATCAAAGATGAATAAATTATAACTGTGACTTACCCTACTAAAGATACATCATACCAAAAATGTACAAACATGGCTGGGTCTCAGAACAGCACCTATAAATTAACCAAAAAAAGTTTCCAATTAGATTATATATGATGTACTTTGTAATTCCTTACATTTTTTCTGATTTTATGTTTAACATGAAGAAATCAATTTGCCAAAGCAAATTGTAATTCAGTATGAAAATGTTAATCTTTGTAGTTAGTACAAATGCTATAAATTCTGTTATAATATCATAATTCACTTTATGTTAAAAGGGAGAAAAATCATCTGTGTGGAGAAATTCAATTTTACCCCAAATGACAACTGACATAGAGACACATCAGAATACTCAGAAACAAGTTTATCCTTAATGTTTAAAATAGTGAAATCGATATGTACTGGATATATGTGTATCAGTAAACTAAAATAATCTGTAAATAGACTAAGAAATTTAGGAACACCCTAAATAACCACCAAGGTAAACTAGAAATAATCCCAGTGTTGGATAATTGGAATATGATAATTTAAGAGGAAAATCTAATCAATTGTATTATATGCTATCAGAGACAACAGGAATGCTACTAAAAAAAAAGAAAAGAAAGAGAAATTGAGAAAAATTGTGAGAGAGCAGCAGAGATGGAGTGAAAAACTGAGAAGCAAATGTTACCAGGCTTCCTTCTGGGAGGGAGAGTCTTGATTGAAAATATTGCAGTTTTCTTAGCAGGGCTGTTTCTAACCTGATCAATTTTTTTTTTTTTTTTCTCCACAGACCCCTTTGAGAATTTGACTACCTCTTCAGAAATATTCACTTTTCAGAGGGGTTATAGCACCCTTAAATTCCATTTATGGGCCTGAGGTTAAGAAGACAGGTTATAGAAGCTGAAAATTCCTTAAGCCTCCTTAGTTGACAGTACTACCTATCCTTCACCAGCTCTTACACACTCTCAGTACACCAGCAAGATCAGGTTTCTACAGACTAGACAGGCCATGATTTGTGGTTAATTTGTCAATATAAATATCACCTTAGAGGGTCCTTCCTAGACTAGCACCAGGCCTTTTTTAGGGTGCCTTTTGTTTTGCTATGAACTTCGTATATGAACACTGAATCTTCAACAACAACAACAAAGAAAAACACCAAATTTATTATCTACTGATACTACTTACACATGAATTATTCTTGACTATAGAACGCACGAGCTATCTGTATTTTCAATAAGAATGATTTTCATTAAAATTTCAAGAAACAAGGGGCCGGCCTGGTGGCGCAAACGGTTAAGGGCGTGCGCTCCGCTTTGGCGGTGCTGGGTTCGCTGGTTCGATCCCGGGCACGCACCGCTTGTCAAGCCATGCTGTGGCGGCGTCCCACATAAAGTAGAGGAAGATGGGCATGGATGTTATCCCAGGGCCAATCTTCCTCAGCAAAAAGAGGAGGCTTGGCATTGGATGTTAGCTCAGGGCTGGTCTTCCTCACACACAAAAAAAAAAAATTTCAAGAAACAATATTCTGAGGTATCACCTATCTTAGTGAAGCTTCTGAAATATATATATATAATTTTCTTTCTTCTGGAAAGAACTTTTTATATCTAAAGAGTTTTGAACGAATTCTTATTTAAATCCTGTGTTCTCATCAGTGAGTTAAAGAGATTTAATTAATCCATAAGGATTTGTCCATGTTGCTCAACTTTTTCCTCATCAGCAAATATATTGAAAAATATATTTTTCAATATACATAAATATGTATAGAAAGATGCCATCATATTATGAATACCACCTCTCTCACTCAAGGAGAACTTATTTGTTAGATAAATAACATATGTAATATAATATAAAATATATAATCAACATGTAAAATCAATATCACCATTTCAACTATATATTGGTACATAAATACACTCATATGCAGGATCCACATAGGTATACACGTACTAGCACCTAATGCAGTTCAATGACTGTGAAAGCAAAGAAGAGGAACTCCACATGGAATTACCCTTATGGAAATGTGACCAGGGTGAAATGTGAATGAATTCGTTTAGTCCATCATAACAAGTATGCTAGCCAGGTTTAATACTTCTTTTGGGACTTGGGCCACAGTAATATAATTCTTTCATTCTAAATTGCTACCCAGCATAGGTGAAAAACGAGAAGATAGGTCATCAGCTATGTCAATGAGAAATGACGGTGCCCTACTGTGACTCTCAGAGGGTTTTTTTCTTGTTTCAACAACACACAACATTGAATTGATGCTGATAATGAGAGAGAGCCCAAGAGAAAGAAAGAACTACCTAGGTAAGGATAAAACCTGCGTGGTGCTTGGAAGGACTGAAATTCAATCACATTCTAGGAAAACCACAAAACAAGAAGAAAGGAGAGGTGAAATGGTCAAGGTTTCCATGGGAAACCAGAATAAATGTTACCATCTTTGTTCACTTTGATTGGCATATTGATGCACACAATTTAATATTTCTCAGGAATTTTCTATGTCCATGTAAGTTTACATGTTTAATATTTGGCACATATACTACAAAGTTTATATCTAAATGAAACTTCTTAGAATAACTCAGCCAGCGTTCCTGCATGTAGAATAGAGGACACGATCTGTTTTAGTGGCGTCTATCAATATTCCCAAGTAGTATTTGTATGTCTAACAAAGAGGGATGATGTTAAGAAATCTGTATCACTGAGCTGACCACATATCTCTCTCTAAACACAAAAATCAATGTCTAATGATATCACCTTGTTATCGCTCCTCAGGCATTTCACACTCAATTCATCAATCTTCTCTCAATCCAGCTCCTGATTTGGGATTCTTTGTCATGAATAATGGTAAACACTATTTACTTTGAAATCCCTAACAGAAGCCTAAAAGTTATCTGTTCTCCCATGCACCCATCCGTCTCAGGCATTTACCAAATCCTTTATATTTCAACTTCTAAATACATTTAAATCAACCTCCATCATTCCCAAACTTATTGTTGCTGCCTTAGTGTATGCATTCATCATATCTCACCTGAACTACTGCATAGCTTTCTATGAAGTCTACCTACCTCATTCTTGCATTAAGAACTTTGATAAGAACCTTAATGGCCCATGGGATCAAGCTTTAGGATCAAGTCAAAACCCACAGATTAGCAATGAAAGCTAATCCCCATTTCATATTTGCTTTCCCTATTTTATACTATTCCTCCTCAAAACCTTTCACATTTTATTTTATTCCTACTCAAAACCCTAACCCACATGCTGTTCTTTCTGCCTAGAATTGTTTTTACTTTTTATCTCTACACATCTGTCAAGATTTCTAAATTATGGATTCCACTATGTCAAGGACCAAATTTGTTTTCTTGGTAGTTTTCCTGTCAGAGCCTACCAGAACTTCTTTTTTTTGAATGAATAAACAAACTCAGCATAATTTCTTCCAAAAAGCCTTCTTCACTGGATTTAAATACCTCTTCCTTGTGCTGCATCCGAACATATCTTTACCATAACCTATGACATTGTACTTTTGTGTTTGTCTAGTTCACTGACTAAATTTTGACACTGGTAAATAGAGTGTGATCATTAAAATTTCTAAAAACAAAATGTGAAGACGGGAGATAACCAAGATTTATTGTTGCAGTGGCACTTAGTACAGAAGCCACAGAAACAATGCCCTCATTTGCTCTTCAGAACCAATACTATTTTAAATATTTAACCTCTGAAAATTTAATTGTTAAGCCTACCCTTGCAACCCTGCTGAGAGTGATCTCTTCACTGGAAAAGTGCTTCTGTGGTAACACAGAAAGACTTCAGATGCTGTGCAGAAATGAGTCGTGGTGAGTTTAAGTAGTGATTCTTAAACACTGCTGCACCAGGAATCACTTAAGATTGTGGTTTAATTGATCAGAAGGGCCTGGCATCAGTGTTTTCTAAGACCTCCCCAAGTGATTCTAGTGTTGTAGTTGGCCAGGGGTTGATAACTGCTGAGTTGGAAGGACAGATTGAGTATAGCAAAATTGCAACAAAAAATATCATGTCCAAGACATTTACTTTCTCTTCTTGAATTTTGTGATTCCAGGTGTTCTTAACTAGCAAAGAGAGAAATAGAATTTTCATCTCACCGCTGATGGATTAGCCTAATGATTGTAACAGCTGGCATTCACTCACTGTGCTGAGCAACTTATAAATATTATCTCACCCACCCTCAAAACAACAATGTTATTATGTATTATTATCCTCATTTTGCAGATGAGAAAAATGGGTCTCGGTAAAGTTAAGCAACTTTTCCATGCAATACATAAGGGAGTAAGGAGCACAGCCAGATCCACCTGATTCCAAAGCTCATGCTGGTAACTATTCTATTTCTCTTTCTAGAAACACAATGTGAATTGTTTTATTCAAGTAACAAAAGAGTGCAATGCTACTTTTCCTTCGGTTTAAAGGCCAGGTATGTTAAAGGAAGAATATAGCTTTCTCCACTATAAAATTCAGTAATATCCAGTAATATTCCTTTTCCTATCAGTTTCTGCATTAACAAACCTATATGTGAGGTTTCCCAGACTTCCCACTTCCCCTCTGAGCTCCTATCTCTTGCAGGGGTAACCTGGAGACAAATTCAAAGATTAATGATCTCTCTACTTTCTTCAGCTCTTTCCTTCTGATCATGTAGTAAAGGCTAATTTCCAAGACCTTCCTTGGTATCTTTAATGATTGTATGGTTTTGAAACTGGCAGCAAGTCTCAAATGAGGGCACTGGTGTGGAGGATTTTCAATTGGAAAACATTTCCCATTGTCTAATTTCTCTGTCTGAATATCATGTGCCTAGTATCCTACATATAACACATACTCAACACCAAAGAACATGATTTCTTCATTCAAAAGTTGCCTTCAAGAAGAGTAGTAATACTTCATGATTTTATGATGGATTGTGTGAAGTGTTTGCTTGAAATCTTGGTTCCATTTAGAAAATTCCTCTTGCTTGCTGATTCGATATACTCAAATACAACTGAGGTCACTCTTATTTTGCATAGCCCTTGAAAATGCCAGAAGTACCGACTATCTTAAGGGCCATTATCTCATTGAAAGCTTAGATCGTCACAGTCTATATTTACCAGTCGGTCAAATGGTACAAGTTTCATCTTTCTTAAGCACAGAAATATCACGCAAATAGGCAAAAAGTCAGCACACTATTAGAAGAGCTAGATTAAAAGGCAAACCAACCAGACATGTTCTCTGAGCAATGACCTATGAGGAGCTTGAAAACATCACCAGTAATCTCAAGTTGCCAAGAGAAAGAAGTGTACGAATAGAATAAAATGTATGGCTGGAAAGAATACTTCATTAAGAATATGAGGTGGGAGATGAGACCAATAAGTGACCTTCTAATGAAACAATTTGAGTAGCAAAACTCCCTTCTAAGAAAAGTGTTTTCCTGAAATGATATGGCTTTAGTTTTCCTTACTTTTGGAGAGGCGGTAAAGAACTTTCACCAAAAGCATCTTTATCCTCTATTCCTCCCACAGTTCTCATGTTGTTCTTTAGTAAATGTTGAATAAATATTTGATGATTATGTATTCAAAGTAGGAGAGGAGGCAAAGGCAAGTTACTAGCCTGCTCAGGACAATGATAGGTCTCTTCCCGTCCCTCCTAGCAAGCAGGGAATGCCAAGGATATGACAAACGCCTGCTCTTTTGTTGGTAGAGAGTAAAGAAGTTATGTGCATTATCAGGGTCCCTCAAATCAAAAGCACCTCACGCATTAGGAATAAGAACACATACCCCATTTTCCCATCCTGACTCTGTTAAATCTGTTGATTCTTCATATGCTAGTAGGAACTACTTTTATACCTAAATTTCTACACGCAACACAATGTTGTAGTTGGCCGGGAAAAGCAATCTATCCAAATGACACATTAGTCACTGCAAGCTCAGACACAATAAGTAATTTTCCTTAAATCACAATTCATTTGTGTCACAGAAGGTAAGACTTGAGTTCAAATTCTGGCTCTTCCATTACAAGTTATGTGATCTTAGGCAAGTTCTTTATTATTTCTGAGACTGTTTTTCTCAAATGTGAATTGGAGATCTGATACAACTTCAAAAGGGTATTGTGAAGATGAAACACTACCAGCCTTGTGAAGTTTCTGGCCCTTGCATATTAATAATAATAATAAAAACTTCTGATTTTTGAATACCTGCTATGAACAAGACCCAGAACTCAGAAATATATTAGTAAATAAATTCAGAACTTTACATAATGATGTCACATAAACCTTTACTTTTACACTTACACAAATATTATTATACCCTGGAGTAGAAGAGATTCATGTTCAAAACCACACAGGAAGACTTCATTGACATTTTACTTCTGCACTCAGTTTGGGGCTACATTTCTACCCTGATAGGCAAGAATTAATTCTCTGTTCAAAATAAGGACCCTTGGTGAAAAAGCTTAAAGGCAATACTGATCTTATAAATAACCTTGTGAAAAAAAAGTTATTATTTCCATTTTACAGATTACATAAGTTTTAAGCTCAGAGTGACTTCTCACAAAGACTTGCAGCTACTAGATGGGAGACACAAGACACGTCTTCTCACTCTAAATCTCTATTATTTTGGAATATTTTTTGAAAAAAGTGGACACTAGTATAGGCTTTCTCTTTTTTTCTTTATTTATTTCAACAATGAAATTTTCTCAAGCTATCTGAAAAGTCCTGTATTTTGGCTTTTTGTTATAGCAATCTGTTCATTGATCAATTTCCAGAACCAAGGAAACTATTGACTGTAACTCAGGTCTTATTCTTTCTTACCAGCAGCACAGGGCTGCCATCTACCAGTAATAAGAGAATTTGCAGTTTTCCTAATTGTAACAACACAGTGGAAAAAGAAATGCTTTTCATTATTTTGCTTTTGAACTACATTTCTGGAAATGTGTTGAAATGTTGAAATTATCAACACACACCCAGTGTTTAGAATCTCAAAAGAATCAGGACCAGAGGACGTTGCTACCTAAACAAGGCCCTGGAATTTAATAACAAAACCTGTTTTCCGCATGATCTTGAAGAAAGTTACCTTGGAAAGTTCATGTCTGAAGGGAAAACTAAAAAGAGATTTGGATTTCCGAAAGAAGTATGCAAATATTGACTACACTAAGTAGACACTGATCTAGGTGAACTAGATGGAGATCCAGAACTCCCTAAGTAAAATATCGCCTAACATGGCATAAGTGGATGTTCAAATAAGTCCATGTATTTCTAATAATAATAGATAATACATGTATTGTGCTTATTGTGTTATAGGTGCCAGGCTTAATTTTAAATGTTTTACATATGGTAATTTATGTATATAGTTTACATATAGTTAATTTACCTATGTTTAATTAACTTAATCCTAATGAAAATACTATAAGGTGGTTAAAATTTTTACCATCTTAGTGATGTTTAATTTTATGTGTCAACTTGGCTGGTCCACAAGATGCCCAGATATCTAGTTAAACAGTATTTCTGGGTGTGTCTGTAAAGGTATTTCTGGAAGAGATTACCATTTGAGTTGGTAAATTGAGTAAAGCACATGGCCCTTCCCAGTGTGGGTGGGCATCATTCAATCCACTGAGGGACTGAATAGAACAAAAAGGTGGAGGAAGGTTGAATTCACTCTGAATGGTTGAACTGGCAGCTTGATCTTCTTCTTCCCTTGGTGCTCCTGTTCCAACGCCTTCAGACTTAGACTAGAATCTATATTATTGGCTCTCCAGCTTTCAGGCCTTCACACTAAGCCACTGGCTTTCCTGAGTTTACAGCTTACAGACAGAAGATCACGGGAGATTTTAGCTTCCATAATCATGTGAACCAACTCTTTATAATAAATCTCATTCTAGAGATGATAGCTATATAGATAGAGATAGCGAGATATATAGATAGCCTATTGTTTCTCTTTCTCTGGAGAACCCTAATATACATCTCTATTTTACACAGAGGAAATTGGTATCATAGAGATTAAGAAGTCTTCCAAGGGTCCGGCCCCGTGGCATAGCGGTTAAGTGCGTGCGCTCCGCTGCTGGTGGCCCGGGTTTGGATCCTGGGCGTGCACTGATGCACCTCTTGTCAGGCCATGCTGTGGCGGCGTCCCATATAAAGTGGAGGAAGATGGGCACTGATGTTAGCCCAGGGCCAGTCTTCCTCAGCAAAAAAAGAGGAGGATTTGCATGGATGTTAGCTCAGGGCTGATCTTCCTCACAAAAAAAAAAAAAAAGAAGTTGTCCAAGAGCTAATTTTGAAACCCAGGCATTCTGGATGGAGGCCATGTTCTTAAACTCTAAGTATATTGCCTTTCTATCCCTAGTGTTTGAGACGTGCACAAAAGAAAGTGATCAGAGAGATAGTACTTAGGTTATACCCTGCAAGAAGGAGATTGTGAAGTTGAGTGATGTTCGCAAAATATTCATCGGGGTAACAGAGAACTGAAGTCTAGTCATATATGTCCACACAGCTTATGATTTGTGGAAAATCAATTTACTTCTTTGGGCCTTAGTTCTTCATTAGTAAAATGAAACAAAGGAGTAAATAATAATTGAACAACCCTTCAAGTCTAAGGTGGCGATTGCAAGATTATGTGTCTTAGATGATGAAAGGGAAGATGAAAGTGATATAAACGCATTTAAACTGGTGTGTTTCATCACAGAAAAGCTTATCTTTCCAGGTTCAGCTCTATAGAAAAGCCTTTATGGATTTTAAGTTTGCACACCTCCATGAACTATAAAATAAGGTTCCATTAGGAATATCTAGTCACCCTCTCCCATTTATAACCCAGGAGAATTCCCACTGGGCATGGCAAGACATAAGACAACAGAAAATCTAATTCAAAAGCTCTTATGTGTTCATTGGAAACTGAATTGCAAAACCCTTGTCTTATCCTATATGACCTAGAACATTGTAAGACAAGCAAATGAGAAAATACAGTACTATGAAGGGAAGGGATCTGCATAAAATCCAATGGTAAGAGATGAGAACTATTCTGATGTGGTGCTGAGTCCGAGTTTTTTTGTTTTTTGTTTTTGGTCTATATACACCACACAAAAATAATTCAAGTAAATAAATCAAAGTTTTATTCATATGCTAATCTCTTCCACATAGACAAATCTTCTTAGTTTCCACCTCCATAGAGAAGTGTTATTGTTAGTATTATCAGACATTTCTCCTAAAAGCAAGAAACAGCAAAGCTTTATATTTTTAACATACAAATGAAGTCTGTGTTTGGAAAAAACAAAAATCAATCAAAATCAAGGCCTTAGGAGCAAGGAAGTAAATCATCAATCCATCTTGTCACTGTGATGGGTACAGTCCCTACAAACTGCTTGATTAACCTTTCGGTGTCAACATATCTGAAGCCTCATCATTATGATTAATTTATTTTGCATCAATGTTCTAACTAGTAAGCCCAAATCTTGGGCACTGAGAGGTTAAAAAATCCAAAATATTACAAAATGTATTTAGAATAGGAAAGAGTTCACTGAGATATCAAAGTTTTAATGAAACAGTCCCAAATCTGTCTAATCTAAATTAGATTACAAACAAACCTTCTGATCTTAATTTGTTTTCCCACATGGGCAAGGCAAATAGCAAAAGTATGTGTCGAAAGGGCATCACAAATATCCTTCAATACTTGTCATTTACATTTCTCAATATAAATTTTATTAATTTGCATTTATTTTATATAAACATATACCACTAGGAACTGACATGGTCAAAAGGCAAACATCAGTAAGAATAACTAAAATAATACTACAGTTAAAATAAGAAGATAGACATTTTTGAAACTAGATAATGCTTTCAAGATCAATTAAGGCTTGTCACAATTCTCACTGGTACAAGAGGTCAAGTTCTTTTGTGCCATTCCATAAAGTTTGGTATTTAAACTAAACTGATCTTGAAACTTAATGGATTGCTTCTTTGGGCTGCCTGTCATTACAGGACATTCAATGAGAGTATAGTCCTCTTGCTGAAGATAACAAATAGTCAATTTGGAGTTGTATTGCATTGCCCTTGCAAGATCAAAGCCATCAAGAGAGTAATTTGAAGGAGGCATATGCCTGTTCCTCTTCTCAAGCAGCCTTCCTCTACTCTATTTTCTAAAGTAAATGCTGAAGATGGTTGCACCAGAGGAAAGTGACACAGAAGTGGACCTAACGGCCCTGACTGATATTTCTATTATGTGCCTGGCATGAAAATATGCACATGAGATAAATTATAAATAACACAGAACAGATTAATGTCCTTCATCCACCAGGTGAAACATATATTAACTAACTTATTTACACTGTAAGTACAGTAATAGCTATAGGCATATGGTTACACATATGAGGTAGAAATAAATTTTGCTGGTGGGGTGTCAAGGAAGGTTTTACAAAGGAGTGGACATTTGAAGGGGATTGAAAGATAAGTAGGGTTTTGTGTGGTAGAAAAATTGTGATGCTAAAATATCCCAAACAGAATGTCATGGAAACAAGAAAGTCCATAACATATTGCGGAATGGCAAATAGTTCAGTGTTTGAGAATACAGGGTGAATGGTTGATGGAGAATGCTAAAACATGATGTGAGGTTGTGGAGGGCCATACTAATAAGTTTAAAATGTGTTCTATAGACAACAAGAGATTCACCAAATTTCCATGTTCCAGTGTTTCTCAGTTTTATACAGACCTGGAAAATATTTGATTCCTTAATTTTCTACTGTAATTTATTCTTTCAGAAATCCTTAATTGAAGAAATTCTCTGGGTACAATGCAAAGACAGAAAAAGACATATAATACTTAATTACTATTCTCAAGGAGCTTAATGTCCACAGGGGGAAAGCAAGATTTACAAGAATGAAAAGTTACATGCAAAGGCAGAGTTGTTTACAAATAAATGTAAAATCAGAGACAAAGGTAAGTAAATCCAGTTTAGCTTCTGTGATTTCCAACCCTCAACTCTTCCAACATCAGTAGGTGTACAGAGGGATCCAAGGGATTTATACTGGAAGAGATAAAATGCTTGGGAAAGCTAACCGGGTTTTTACAAAATAGACTCTCACTTTGATTTCCCCTCTACTTCATATATAGAGATAATTCTAAAATTGATGAACACCCGTTATTACCAATTATTATTATTTGCTCACATCAAGCTCTGACAGAAGTAAAGCTATAGATGAGCATTTTCCATTTTAGAACAATGATCCTGATGCCAATTGTAAATCAAACTATCTTACCTCTCTTCCTTCCAACGAGTCACTCAATCACTGCCGAAGGTTCATGGATACTCAACTCTGCAGCTCCTTCCCTCTGGAGAATATCTATTGTCATCTTCTTCCTCCTTGTCTCTTCCTACCCCTCTTCCTTAGGCTCTAAATTGTCTTATTTATTTTAACTTGAGTCTGTAGCATTTCTATCTTAGCTAAGTGGATTCTCAAGATCCGCTCTTATTTGTTTTCCAATCCTTCCATCCCTCATTTCCTCTTTCCCTAGGCTCTCCTTCTTTGTCCATTAGTATAAAAGTGAAGTTACTCTTTATATATTCCAGAAACACCCTTCTCAGTTTTGTTCCCTTTAAAAACAGATAGCAACCTTCGAGAGTAACTAAATTTTTACTCGCGATCCCGAAAAAAAAAAGGATGAGGGAAGATTGATGCACTTGTCTAATTCTAAGAGACCCAGAAACTCCATAATAGGATCAATGAATATAAAGAGTTAGGGGTAAGATCAGTGATTATTTGAAGTCAGTAGAGGTCCGTAAGTTGGAGCCTGATAATCAGGTAACCTGGCAATGATGAACTGCCACAAGATTTGGGTCCAGGGAAAGGCCAGATTATACATCATCATTCAAGGGGACTGGCCCTGTGGTGCAAGAGTTTAAGTGCGTGAGCTCCGCAGCGACGGCCCCAGGGTTTGCCGGTTGGGATCCTGGGTGCGCACCGACTCACTGCTTGGCAAGCCATGCTGTGGTGGCATCCTATATAAAGTAGAGGAAGATGGGCACGGATGTTAGCCCAGGGCCAGTCTTCCTCAGCAAAAAAAGAGGAGGATTGGCAGATGTTAGCACAGGGCTGATCTCCTCACAAAAAAAAAAAGTATACTTGGAAATAATGCTAAAAGTGAAATTTTATCAACTGTATATATTATCTTATGCTTTAATGTACGCTACACTTCTATGCTAAGATGTGTTATAATGATGATTTTGTACATTTTTTTTACTATAGATGTAGTAAAATATAGAGAAAAATTTGCCTTTTGAGAGATTCAAGAAAAGTTGCCTTTCAAAAAATTTGAGAAAATTTATATGAAAATTATTTCTGTGCAATTATTCCTTTCACATATATAATGAGATAAGGAATATACAATCATAACAGAATCATGAAGGGTCATTAAGGGTCTAGTTTATGAAGTTTCAGAATGTCTGAACCAAATTTTCAAAGGAAAGTACACATACATACATATGTACATGTGTATCAAGAGAAAAGCAAATGTGACAAATCAAACACTCGGGAACCTTGTTGAAGTCTGTGCGGTCATTCATTATAATGTTATTTCAGCTTTCTTACAGCTTTGATTTTTTTAAAAATGAAAAGTAGTAAAAAAAAAAAAAACACAAAGAGAAAAGAAAAAAGAGAAAGGGGGTGAGGAAGGGAGACAATATGCCTTATATGCCCACCACTGCAGCCCCCAGGTCCTGCCTGATCAGCTGAACCCCTGCCCTGGCAAACTTCAAGCTATTGGTAGTTGGCTCCAGCACCTGTCTCAGAAAGGAGCTAACAGCAGTCTTGGAGCTAAGAAAGATGGTTAAGAAGTTCAACAACCAGGATACCAGCTTACAGACTGGCAAAATGTGGAAAGTGAAGATGTATATGTCACTCACAGTAGGTGGAAGAAAATAATGATAATGTGATAGAACTTTTCATTATAGTCAAAGCTTGCAGAGCTGCATCATTTTCCAGAATTACTGCAGGGATCTGTGTTTCTCACATACACAAGATGAAAAAGACAAGAATCATTCTCCAATTTCTACAAAGCTTGTCGTCAAGTTGCATTCAACAGCCATGGCAGATCACCTCACCATTACGGACTTACGTGTTTTTCTGAACTAGAGATTCTTTGGCATCCTTGTGGACAATTTATTTGTAGAATGTATAATCTGCAGAGAGCTGGAGTAAATATTAAAGAATGGAGAAACAGTAACATGTTTTCCTGTAATGTAGGTGTAACCAAATTGTTGTTAATTGTGGACTAAGCAAACACTAAAAGAAAACTAGTGAAATAGAAGGGATGGCTTTGGTTAGTGATATTGTTAAATTTCTTAGCTGTGCTTATTCTTAGGGGATGCATGATGAAGTATTTAGAGGTGAAGTGTCAAGATGTCGGAAATCTATTGCAAGTGGCTAGAAGTAAGTAAATACATCAAAATATTTTTAAATCTAGAATTCATATTTTTAATCTAGAATATTAAATCTAAAATTTATAATTTAAATATTTAATTTATAAACCTATTTGGTGGATATACACGTTGATTGTACTATTCTTTTATATTTCTTCTATGTTTTAAAATTTTTGTGTTAATGTTTTAAAAGAAAAAAATGTTTTTATGGAAATAATCTGGCATCCATAAAACTCATGAATATATAAAAACTGACTTAGATTAGTTTGTGGTTCAACCTATCTATATTTAGTTCTTTATTTTCAACAGAGTTTTCAGTGATTAATATGTCCCTAAATCACTTTTAAAACATTTAATCTCTGATTTGATCAAGAACTGAAGTATTTTTGTTTGTTTGTTTCTACAGCCTCTTGGGTTATTCTGTTCCCTGGTGGTTCTTAAAACCCGCTCGCCTTAAAAAGTTTCCCCCCTGCTGCTAGTTAAACTGATTTTTATGTTACTCCAAATTAAATCTATTATTTCTAGTCTATCAATTTTCCAACTTGAATCAGCACCCTTTCAGATTCCCATCTGCTGTCTATTGTGAGGCCAGTGTTTAAATCTGTCTTTTTGTCCTCTCTATCCTGGCCTCCTCAGATGCCCTGGAAGCTACAGTCACAGACTTTCCAGGTACTGAGCTCTGCCTACCGGGGATGCCTGGGCTATTCTGTGCAGAATCCAGCACCAGGCATCCTTCCACTTCCACAGATTTATTATCAGGCTTATAAATGTTCAAATTTCAAAGAGATTTCAAGCCATGAGTAAAGCTAACTCCCAAGAGAAACATGAAAAGTCCCAGGATATAGATACAACAGAGAACAGTAAAAGGATATAAGAGAGCACTAATTGAAAAATCCCTGGGTTGAAAACCAAGAGTATTGGAATCAGTCTATCTGCAGCCTGAGTGTATAGTACAAAATTGGCCAAGCCTCTACACATTATTTCCCTCAACTATAAAAAAAGAGAAAGGGATTGAATAGAATCTGTAGTCCATTATAACTTGATTTTAAAATAATTTTATTGTTTAATGTTTATAAAAGTAATTTGTGCACTACTTGTAGAACATTTAGAAATTAAGCATATGGAAAAGAAATATTCACAATATCACTTAGAATTGTCCACTTTTAAATTATTGGTGTAGGGCCAGCCCCATGGCTTAGTGGTTAAGTGCGCGTGCTCCACTACTGGCGGGCCAGGTTCGGATCCTGGGCGCGCACCAACGCACCGCTTCTCCGGCCATGCTGAGGCCGTGTCCCACATACAGCAACTAGAAAGATCTGCAGCTATGACATACAACTATCTACTGGGGCTTTGGGGAGAAAAAAGGAGGAGGATTGGCAATAGTTGTTAGCTCAGAGCCTGTCTTCCTCAGCGAAAAGAGGAGAATTAGCACGGATGTTAGCTCAGGGCTGATCTTCCTCACAAAAAAAAATAAAATAAAATAAAATAAAATAAAAATAAAATAAATTATTGGTGTATATCTTTCTAACCTTATGTTTTCGTGCATGTGTGTGTGCGTGTAGATATAAACAAGTTGATTTATTATAAAATTGGAACATATCAGCCATAAGAAACGATGAAATCCAGCCATTTGTGACATCATGGATGGACATTGAGGGTATAATGCAAAGTGAAATAAGTCAGAGGGAGAAGGTCAAATACCGTATGATTTCCTTCATTAAGTAGTAGATAATAACAACAATAAACAAACACATAGACACAGAGATTGGATTGGTGGTTACCAGAGGGGAAGGGGGGAGGGAGGAGGGTGAAAGAGATAATTTGGCACATGTGTGTGGTGATGGGTTGTAATTAGTATTTTTGTGGTGAACATGATGTAATCTATGCAATAATAGAAGTACAATGATGTACACCTGAAATTTTTACAATGTTATAAACCAATGTTACTGCAATAAACAAAAAATTAAAAAAATAAAAAATAAAAAAATAAAATTGGAACATACAACACAGTGGTATTTGTATTCTATTTTATTGACATAATACTCTATGATCATTTTTCTGTTATTAAATATCATTTAGAAACATGTCTCAATGACCATATTATGCAACATGGATGTGTCAGCATAAATACTTATCAGCTTTAATAATCTGCTTTTTCAGACTTTAAAACAACATGCTAAAAAAATACCTTCATTAATACACAGGTTGCTTCCTACTTCATGGACTAAAAATTTTGTCAAAGCAAGTTTAATACCATCAGCTTCAGGGATCCGTTCGTTATGTCTTATAACAAAACAAAGAAAAGATTCTTTTCTGGAAACTTCTTTCTCTTGAAAAGATAATACCTTGGTAATTCTCACTAGAGCTTGGAAAAGAGTAAAATGGAATTTTATGTGGTTCTAAATAGCTTTTCTTTTTTTTCCAAATAAATAATCACACCCTTTTACGTAGAGCTACTACTTTTCTGATGCTATTGGGAAATAATTCTCCACAGTTTCTCACATTTCTGAGCATCCTGTGAGAAGCCCATCTGAACTCACGGCCTTTGTTCTCAACTGTGTATTCAAGGATGATGGTATAATAAACAGCCTTGGAAGATAGAGACAGTGTCATCCTTCAAAGCAGAAAGCAGAGGTTTTTGTTTGTTTCTAGATTTTTTTTCTTTTTCTTACTGTCTAGTATAATAAAGATAATGTCTCCGTTAAGGGCAAAGTTTAGTAGATTTGCTTTCATCCCATTATAACGAAAGATTTAGGTTTCCTAAGCTTTACATTCTTCAAGCTGTGATAAGTGTCTACCTGGGCCTCTCTGCTTTGCCCCCATGGGAATTGGGAGACAGCGGATTCGAAGTGAATTTGAATCTCATGCTGATTGTGTATGATGAGTAATACAGTCCTTTTTCTCTGACCAAGATTTCTCTTGTCTTCTGCCAGCATCCATAAAACTGTGGCAGGCAAACTAACTTATCAGGTAGGCAGTAGAAAAAAATGCCAGGCCCTTCACAGTTCTTAAGTGTTGCCATGTGAAAAAAAAAGAATGGTCAAGATAAAGAGTAGGCTTCTAAGGATAAAGGAAATTAAGACTATTTTAAAAAACATTTGTAAAGAACAAATCACTGGCCTAGGAAAAGTTTCATTTTTTATTGACTTATGGGCATTATTGTCTTGCTGCTAAATATTATAATAAATTACCAGAGAGTAGTAATTGTTCAGGTCTGTCCACACATGCTTTGTGTACGCTAGAAAAAGTTTTTCTTCATTTTCTGCATCCTGTACAAGTTATTACAGAGGCTCTACAAGGTTAATTTTTTAAAAAGCAAACCAGGTAAGAAACTTCCAGTTAACTTTCAGCAAACAGTCAACAAAATTAAAATCAAAATCAATTAAATTGTTTTGTAATACACATACAATTCCCTCAATATATTCAAAAGACGCTATTTTTTGTTTTAATATAAAGAAGTGAGGCTTCCCATAAAAGACCCATTTCCTACCACATAAACTATCAACATCCTTTATAAAGATAATTCTGAATATAAAGACATTATGTTCCCTGAATTTAATCTATTTCTTTTATGTATATCCCCACAGACTTCTCATTCCCTCCAGCATTGACACTATTGAAATATTTGTAAGTAATTATGACAATCTTTATAAATTATTACATACTAATTCATTTGGAATTAGGTTCTTTCTTCTCTTCTCACTACTCTCAAGATAAACTCTTTCCATATTATTTTAAGTTCTTACCATAATCTTATCTATGAAATCTTTTCCTTGAGATTAAGCATATGTGGGATCTTGATTCCAGTGACCTCACAATCCTGGGCCAGAAAGTTGATGTCAGTCAAGCAGGTAGGCTTATGAGTTCACTGTTTGTAGTGACCTATTTAGAGCTTGATTGAACTTTAAAGCCCATCTGTCCTACACCTTCAATGAAAGGTAATGAAGCTGAATCTCTTGAGTTTAAATGACTTGTCCAATTCAGCGATAGACTATTTCAGAAAGATCTCCCTACAGAATGCCAATGATTGAGGGAAAAAATAATACTCCAATATTGACAAGTAAATTCTTGAGATAATTCAGAAATTGTCAGCTCCATCAAAACCCATAAAAAAGTGGAAAGTGAGTAACAATTGCCATCATCACATCTGGAGTTTAAGTGTATGTTAACGACTTACCAATCCTTTCTAAAGCAAAAAGAAATCCCAAGGACTAGTGAAACAGATCATAAGACACAATTTTTGAAAATCTAACATAGAAATTACACTTTTGCTCTGTGAAAATGTCTTTCAATTAAAGATTATCACAGCAAAAGAGAAGTTTGGTCTTAAATAGGTAAAAATACTTATTTACATTATTTTTGCAAAGAAATTAGGCTGTTTTAAAAATACATTCACAGATTTCAGGAGTCAGACCATAAGATCCCAATTTGAGAGACACTGGGTGAGGGAAATCCAGACATGTAAAAACAAAAACGACAGCAGTCGGCCCGTGATGCAGCCGTTAAGTACGCATGCTCCGCGGTGGCGGCCCAGGGTTCGCAGGTTCGGATCCCGGGTGCGCACCAATGCACTGCTTGTCAAGCCATGCTGTGGCAGCGTCCCATATTAAGTAGAGGAAGATGGGCACGGACGTTAGCCCAGGGCCAGTCTTCCTCAGCAAAAAGAAGAAGATTGGCATCGGATGTTAGCTCAGGGCTGATCTTCCTCACACAAAAAAAATACAAAAACGAAAAGGACGATAATAGTTCACATCTATTAAAATGAAAGTCTGCACAGGATACAAAGAAAGAGCTATCTGTTCTATCTGGGGTTGGGGAGATAGAAAAGGTTTCACAGAGAACTTGATTTTTAAGCTAAGTTTTGACAGAAGAGGCAGTATCGACAGACCAACAGCATGTTTGAGTGGGGTCACTCTAGGGAAAGGAAGCATCAAAATAAATATACGATGGCATAAAGTCATGGAACAACAGCATGTTTAGTGAAGCTGTGATGCTTCTGCTTGACTAATGATACGTGCTGAGCAAGAAAACATGAAAGAAGAAACAGGGAGAGAAGGAGAAGAAAAATGAAGAAAATGATGTTGAATTGGAAGGTGAAAAGCAGATGTAAATAGTTTATTAAGGAATGTCAACTCACTGGAATCAGAGTGACCAGCTGTTCTGGTTTCCCCTGGACTTAGGGGTTTCCAGGACACAGGACACCAATGTTAAAAGAGAGACAACCCCAGACAAACTGAGATGGGTTGTTTGGCTGTTAGAATATAAACAAAAACCTGTTTGGTTGTCATGGATGCTGTTGTTTTCTCCAACTCTGTACTATATTAAATTCTCCTTAACGGTATCTTATATTTCATAGCTCTGGTCTCACATTTGCTTATGGAATGGACCAAGTTCAATATCCAAATTCTGTCCTATTTATCATCATAAGAAATTTAAAAAAACCTTTCATCTCAAACTTAATTCAAAGTTCTCCTTTCCCCCAACCTAGATGGAGCTGTGTGTGGCTCCAGAAATTGAGGGGCATTGGAAGTCTCCTTTCTACAAACCTCTCCAGTTTTCCCTATTTTTAACGGCTAACTCCTCAAATGCATTGGGCAAGGAGGAGGGGTGAGAAGAAAAAGAAGAGTTTTATTTATCAGGTTTAGATTGAAGTCCTTCCCTTGGCGAGCAGCTCCACTGCCCGTGGATGCCTACTTTTTATCCATCAGCTGCCTCTCTATGTCAAAAAGGGTAGCTTCAAAAGACAGCTGCAATAGGTCAGTCCCCTAGTTTCTACACAGTGTGCTAACTGGCTAACTGCCGCTTCCAGCTACTTCCCCTAGATCAGCAACAGTTGTACTATCATGTGTAAATCACTTAGCCAGACATCACTCAGAATTGTGGAAGCAAGAACAGCAAAGTAGTTAAAAAACGCACTCTGGTGTCAGATTGGACAGATTCAAAAGCTCATTTGGCAATCAGCAATTGAAGAATTTATTTTAAAAACTCTGTGCCTCAGTTTCCTCAGCTATAAAATGGGGATAATAATACTGTCTTTGGTATTAATTAGAGTAGCCTAAAGTGCCATACCAAATAGACCTACATATGTAAAATCTCTAAGAAAATAAAAGTTTATTTTTCAGTCAGATGGTCTAGGGCAGGGATCAAGATTGTGGACCACAGTTCTCATTGTGAGGATTCAGAAAGCTTGTTCCTTCCAATAAGTACCTCTGCCATCCCCCCAGGGCCTTCTCCTTGACATACCAGCTGGCAAAAGGGGAAAGTGATTAAGGAGAATACACACCAACTTTTTCAAGGCTTTGACCCAGAAGTAGTACATATCCCCTCCTCTCCATTCCACTCACAAGAATTTGTCACAAGGCCACACGTAATTTTAGGGATGGCTGGGAAATGACATGTATAGGGTTGTTTAAAGGATTAAATAATGTGATATATATAAAGGGCTTTGAAGAATGCCTGACAGGCTAAGTGCTCAACAAATAACAGCTGTTAGTATTATCAGCTGTGACTTAGCTGGTGTGTCTTGTCTTAAAGATCCTTCTCACTAGTAATGCACACTAGAGGGTGTCACTTTGAAACCTCAGCAGCAAGGGTGATACTAAATAGAGAAGATAAAATGATGTGCTTTTGTTTTATGAATTCTAAAAATAATTTTTAAAAACAAGAAATTTAATATTCATATATTCATATTCTAAAAATAACTTCAGCATCTTTTAAAATAAAATCTTGCTGGTAATTGAAAGAATCCATGCAAACTATCCTTATCCTCAAGGCAGTGACACTTCCTACTTGGAACTTACGCAGCAAGATGCAGTCTTGGATTTAAGATCATTTCTTTTGATTGCTGTATGTGACTGTTTTCTCCTGGCTGTGCAAGATTGACACGGATCACTTCCTCTTAATGTGAACTAAAGTGGTTTGGGAATGACAAAGTTGGGCTTTCCACCCTTTCTCTATGACCTTCAACAAAGTTGAAGCCAACTCCTCTCAAACTTTCATTAATGAGCTGATGCTTCCATTTTGAGTGTGTTCCTGCAAACTCATCACGAAACTTCTGCCTGACAATTTTAGAAGTTAATGGACTTCAAATGACTATTCAGCAAGGTGTATACATTTACAAATCACCAGGTAGCCACCATTATGGCTTATATTTGATTAATAAAATTATATTCCCAGATAAACAAAACATGGAAGCTTGTTAATTACATTACTTGTTAGCTGAAGCTAGTAATTGTCTCCCCACTGGGTAGCTCCCCACTTTTATTTTAGTAATTTTCTTTCCTGACAGAAAATAATCCCTTACAAAATTACCAGGTACTGTATAACACCTACAAAGCTAAACTCACACAATCAACACCACTCCCCCTTCTCTGGCTCCAAAATTTACAGACAAAGAAGAAGCTGAATGAATCCTTTTTCTGAGTTCTTGATTTTTATATCATGAATTTTTTTTAAGTGCTCAGAATAGACCTGCTATTTTCGAGATCCATACAGCAGATATCAAATTAGAAGTTTATCTTTCCTCACTGAAGAGATTTTCACTTCTTTTCTGTCATCCTAAAAATTCTTTTGTTAACTTTATTAATAATTTAACATTTCTTTGAGTTCTTTGGCAAGTTTACCTTTTTAATGATGTTTTATTTTCTGTCTATTCAAATCGCAGCCAAAGAATATTCTAGAAATTTGGAAACTCAGAAAAGTTGATTCATTACTTTTCATTCATTCAAAAATAGTTAATTAGACACTTACGATGCATCAGACACTCTACTGGATCCAGAAATGCTGTATGAAAGTAGATAGGAAAGTCCACTACTCATAGAGTTTTCCGAGAAGACAGACTGGAATACTATTTAAGTGGCAAAATGAAGAATGGCTGAGACTTAGCTTGGAAAAGAATAGCAAGGATATTTCAGAGAGAAGAAACCTGTTGTGTAAGGGTTACTATGGCCCAAAGATTGTGTTGCCTCAGGTCTTTGAAAGGAAGGTCTCTACATATGTTTAGAGAGAGAAAATATTTATCTTTTTGGAACAGATGTGGACTGTCACTGGGAATATAGGGCCATACTGCCTTAACATTTCATAAGCTCTTTAGGTGTATTTAAAGTTCATAAATACTATTCTAAAATCATGGCAATGATGACTTTACTAGTTTTCTAGTCTTTTCCGAGCTGTTTTCAGAGGCTATAAGATCCAACATTTAGAGAGCAATTAGTGAGTGAATCTTTGTGAGCCTAAGATTCACTCTCAAAGGGAGAGTCTTGAAAAGTTTCCTTCACGGTATGCAAGCCTGCAGGAGAGGAACAGCAGTTGCTAGAGGAAGGACATGGAACTCTACTTTTTACTCTTTTCTAACTCCCCAATGGAAAAAGAACCTTAATCTGCAAGAGGAAAGACAATCTCAAACCAGCAAAACTGACATTAATGCTCTTTTTTCCAACAGATTGGTTGTAAAGTTTAAGTATATAAATAAGATGATGTATAAGAACATGTGTGAAATGCTATAGAAATTGAACATAATACTATTAAAGTCAGGAAGATAAAAATTTACGTATTCAAGAGAGAATGTAGCAATAAATCAAAGCAGTTACCTATCTTGAAAAATGGCATTTCCAGAGGAGAGAGAAAAACTGAGAATTACCTATGCTAATCCTGCTTTACTCACTCAAAGTAATCATGAAAAGGGGGCATTACTCTTTTAAGGTTTCATTCCCTTTTCTTTAGAGTGATTTACAACAGTTTCCATAGCTATCATTAATTTGGTAATTTTTGAGTAAAATTTTAAGTAAGTATACTGAAAATAATTACAGACAAGGGTACAACTTATAAGTGTTCAGCTGGAAGAATTGTCACAAAGTAAAAACAAAGCAAACAAACCAAAGAATGTAGCCATCTCCCAGAACAGAAACAAAAATACAAGTAACCCAGAAGTCCAACTTGTGTCCGTGGGAAGGGGGACACAATATTATCCTGATTTCTAACACCACGGATTGGTTTTGCATTTTGAACTTTATATACACGGAATCATATATATGGAATCTTCTATCTGGCTTCATCTACTGTTCTGGGTGGCTGTACTTAGTTCAATCTCATTGCTGTAGACTAGCCCATTGTGTGACTATACTACAGTTTATGTTGCTTTCTACTTTTGAAGGATGATTGTGTTGTTCTAATTTATGAATAGTGTAGTATTAATATTCTTGTATATATCTTAGGTAAGCGCATATACCCCTCTCTTTTTTTTAGTATATACCTAAGACTGGAATTGTTGGATTACTAGATATGCAAATGTTAGCTTTAGTGGATATTGACAAAACATGCTCCAAAGTAATTATTTTCTCCTATCACTGGCTTACGAGAGTTGCTGTTGCTCCATATCCTTGTCAATATCCAGTACTGTCAGTCATATTTTTAACCATTCTGGTGGGTTTGGAATAGAGTTGCTTTGTGGTTTTAATTTGCATTTCCTTGATGACTAGCAATGTAGAGCCTAGCTAATCAAAGTGTGGCCAGTGAGCAGCAGCATGTACGTCATCTGGGAGCTTGTTAGAAATGCGGAATCTCAGGTGCCACCCCAGATCTACTAAATTGAAGTATGTATTTTAAAAAGACTCATATGCATGCTGATATTTGAAAGGCATTGATGTAGAGCATCTTTTATACGCTTACTGGCAAATTGAATAGCATGTTCTAAGAAATGCTTTTTAAATCTAGTTTCTGTGTGGGGATCTAGAGAGCTTGAAAGAGCATCACTTGCAAACTTACAGCAAGGAAAAGCTAGAAAAAATGCAAGTTCATAACTTATCTTGAACCCTTCAAAGAACTGAGCTATCAGGATAACTAAACCAAAATCTGGAGAAGAACAGGTGCCTGCAGGACACAAGCACTTGTTTACCTGTGGCAGGCAAAACCAAACACTAGTAAAAAGAATTCAGCTGGAATAGTTGATGAATTCATGAGGCCCCATGGGTGCTGACAAGAGAACGTGAAGCCCTTGGTAACCACTGCACCTGCTAGGAACTCCAGTGCAATGTTGAAGAGAAGTGATTATCTTTTCTTCATCTAAGGCAAAATCTTCCAGTAATTCACCATTAAGTACGATGTTTGCTCTTGGATTTTTGTATACACTCTACATCAAATTGAGAAAATCCTATTCCTAATTTGCTAATTTGTTTTTGTTTTTACATGAGTGACTGTTGAATCGTATCAAATGTGTGTTCAATGTATATCCAGAAGATCATACATAATTACTCTTTTTATGTTAATGTAGTAAATTATAGTATAGATTTTCCTATGTTTAATGATGATTGCATTCCTGGACTAAAGCCATGAAATGCCGTGTTATCGTTTTTATATATTATAGAATTTAATGTGTTAATATTTTAACAGTTTAATACAAATGTTAATGAGAAATATTGGTATACTATTTTGTTTTCTAGTATTAACTTTGTCAAGGTTTTGTATGAAGGTTATGATAGTCTCATAAAACAGAGTGAAAGTGTCTTTAAATTTTCTTTTCTCTTGAGAGTTTTTATGTTCATTGAGTCTTTAGAGGAGTTTATCATTTAAGCTGCCTGAAATCTGAATTTTCTTATTGGAAAGATTTTAAAAATAAATTCAAGATACTATTTAATATTCATATTTTCTCATTTCTTCTGTGTCAGTGCTAGTAAGTTGTTTCAATGAATTTTTCTATTTAAACAAATATTTCAAAACCATTAGCTTAAAGTTATTCGTAACATTCTCATTATCTATTTAATATCTGTACTTTCTGTTGAAAGTTTCCCTTTTGATTCCTGATGGTGGTAATTTTTGTGTTGTCATATTTTTTCTCCATCAGTTTTGCTAAATGTTAATTTTATTAATCTTTTTAAAGATTCAGTCTGGGGATTGTTAGGTTCTGTTTATATTCCTTTTCATTTTCTTTGATTTCTGTTCCTAATTTTCTTATTTTCCACTTTAGCAATTTGATTTCAATTTACTGTTGTTTTTAACCTTTAGGAGATGGAATTTTATGTAACTAATTTTCAGCCTTTCTCTCTCTTTTTTAAATATTTATTTATTTATTTAGTGTGTGTGTGTGCACAAGGAAGATCAGCCCTGAGCTCATATCCGTGCCCATCTTCCTCCACTTTACATGGGATGCCGCCACAGTATGGCCTGACAAGCAGTGTATGGGTGCACACCCGGGATCCGAACCTGGGCACCAGCAGCGGAGCACATGCATTTAACCGCTATGCCACGGGGCCGGCCCCCAGCCTTTCTTTTTATATTTTATACATTTAAAATACCACATTTTCTCTAAATACTGCTGTTGCTCGATTCCCCTAGTTTTGATATATCAAATCTTCATTATCTATTAGTTAAAACTGTTTTCATATTGATTTATTCTGCCCGTTGGAGTTAATTCAAAGTGTCTTATTTAATTTCACTGGAGTTAGAGATTTTCTAGTTATCTCTATGTTCATGATTTCTATCTTAATTTCATTGTGGTTGGAGAAGAAACCGAATTTCATGAATGATTATTATATGACATAGCATAGGGCCAGTTTTAGTAAATGTTTTATTGTTTACTTAAAAGTAATTAAAATATGTTGTTAGGTCCAGTATCACTCAGGTCGAGTATATTAAGTATTTTCAACTCTGTGATCATGAAAACATTTTGTATCTGAGCACTCAAATATAGCAGGCATTAGTCACATGTGGCTACTGAGAATTTGAAATGTGGCTAGTTCAACTGAGGAACTAAAATTTTATTTTATATAAATTTAATTTAATGTAAATATAAATTTAATAATCAATATGAGTACATTTATATACTACATAAATATATTTATAAGGCAAATATAAATAAAATTACCAGCTACTTTTAGTTAGTGTTTCGACGTTATAATCTTCACCCTTTTGATTTTTGAACTTTGTGTCCCGATATTTAAGAAGTGTCTTATAAGAAATATGTAGCTGGGTTTTCTTTTTGAAATCAGTCTGAAAACTGAAAATCAGTCTCTTATGGGTATTATTTTGTTAATGTACATTTAGTGCTACTACTGACATATTTGGGCTCATGTTTTTCATCTTAACATATATTTTCTGTTTGATCAGCTTGTTTCAAATTGTTCTTTTGATTTGCTTTCCTTTCATCAAATACTTTTATCACTTCATGTTTTCTCTGTGTCTTGTTAGTTATATATTCTTGAACTCTTATGCTAGTGGTTGTCCTAGAGATTTCCACATACCATCTTGACTTATCAAAATCTAATACAAATTAATCCTTCTATCTTAGAACATGACTTCTAGAATCTTTATAACATTTTAACTATATTTACTCATTCCATCCATTGCATTAGTTTTGTTGTGTATCTTACTTCTATATATATTTTCTAACTCATAATACATTATTATTATACTATTTATTATTATAGTATTATATTACCTACTATATTATTGTATTAAATGGTCAACATTCAGCTATATTTATACGAATGTATCATTTTAGGTGCTCTTTGTTCTTTTCTGATTTTCCATGTTTTACACATTTTTGTCTGTGATAATTTTTCTTCCACCTGAGGAACTCCCTTTTGTTTCTTTTAACAGTGGTCTGCTGTCAACAGAGCTTTCAATTGTTATCTGAAAATGTCATTTTCTCCTTCAGATTTGAATGTTGTATACAGAATTCTACACTGACATATTTTTTGTTTCTTTGTTTTGTTTTCTATATTTTGGGTGGGTTTTTTGTTGGGGTTTTTTTTTTTTTTTTTTTAGCTTTCTAAAGATAGTATTCTATTTTTTTTATTTCTATTGTTTCTTCAGGTAAGCTATTTGTCACTATTATTTTTGCCTCTTTTTCCATTGGCTTTTTTTAAGATTTTGCTTTTATTTTTGGTTTTCAGCAGTTTTAATATGATGTGCCTACACATAAGTTTTCCTTACTTTTAATCCTGCTTGGGGTTCGTATAGCGTGCCCTAAATATGTCAGTTAAGGTCTTTCTTTAGTTTTAGAAATATCTTATCCATTATCTTCTTAAATATTATTTCTATGCCTTTCTTCTCTTTCAGGAACTCCAGTTCTAGGTATGTTGGAATGTATATATCTTTTTGTTTTCTTAATTTTTTATCCTTTTACTCTCTATGAATCACTTTGGATGTTTTCTACTGTCCTAGCTTACAGTTTACTCATGTTATCTTCTACTGTATCTAATCTACTTTTAAATCTCATTGATTGCATTCATATATTTTTGTATCTTTTCAGTTGTAAAATCTGTATTTGATTCTTTTTCACAGATTTCAATTCTCCCTTGAAATTTCATATTTTTTCTACTCCGTGTATAATTTCCTGTATATTCTTGAACTTAATCATAATGATTTAATACTCTTGTCAGCTAACCCCCATCTCAAGATCATGTATATATCTATTTCCATGGTCTGATTTTTCCTCTTCACTCTTCAGTCACATGGTCTTTTCTCTTGGCCTGTCTTGTATGTTTTTTTTTTTTTTGTACTAATTTCTAGATAATGTTGTATAAAATCACTTGAAAGTTTCAGATTATGTTATCATCTGTGATAGAGGATTTACCTTTATTTTTCTTATGCCTATAGAGTAGGCAGTTAATCAATTTAACCCAATA
Source organism: Diceros bicornis minor (assembly GCF_020826845.1). NCBI lineage: Eukaryota > Metazoa > Chordata > Mammalia > Perissodactyla > Rhinocerotidae > Diceros > Diceros bicornis. The sequence goes on from NC_080746.1 coordinate 37,162,794, forward strand.
AGAAACTGAATTGAAGTAAGGCTCACATTGAAGTGTTTTTAAAGGTTAATCAACCTCTGGTTCACCCATGTTCCTAAAGCTAGGCCTACAGGATTTTTAACTGAGAGTTTGTCTCTTTACCATGGCCTCTTCCTCTGATGTATTTTCTCAGCATTGGGAAATGGAAGAAAACTCTGTTGTTTCTTCATAAATTTTTTGCTTGGTTTTCTAGCCTCCCTTACACATACAGTTTCTGATTTTAGCAAATGGCTTGAGCAGAATATAAGCCATGTGTACAAGGAAACTCAACTCTCCAATTTTTGTCACTCTAGTGTTGAGAAGTGTCAAAAAAACTTGGCTGAATTCTTCTCCCAGTAGTGAGCCTCCCCCCAGGATAAACCTATATTTTTCTTAGTCATAACACATAATACAAAATGCTTCCAAGCGAAAACCTGCAGTACATTATTGACTCACTGGACTCTGCCTTCTCCAAAGTCTTAGTCCAAACTTTTTTGAATGATTCTCTAGATCTCTGATGCCTTCCACCACTTGATTTTTCATTTTATCATGGTCTTCCAATAGTTCTCAGCAGGAATGTTGAGATATCAAAAACTACCTCATCCTATCAGGAAAAGATCATATAACTTGCTGTTTCTTTTTCTAGATTATTATTTTATATCCAATGTGAGGGGGTCAAGTTAGAGTCTTGTTGCCTCACCTTTATCCCAGAATCTTTGTCCTACTTAATTATATTAAATACAACTGCCTACAAAAATATCTTATTTCAGAGGTGATAAAACAGAAAACTAAGTGAGAACATAGAAACTGCTTCCTCTTTTTTTTTTGTTTTGGTGAGGAAGATGGGACCTGAGCTAACATCTGATGCCAATCCTCCCCTTTCTGCTTGAGGACGATTGTCCCTGAGCTAACATCCGTGCCAGTCTTCCTCTATTTTGTATGTGGGACACATCCACAGGATGGCTTGAGGAGCGGTGTGTAGGTCCGTGCCGGGATCCGAACGGGCAAACCCCGGGCCACCAACGTGGAACGTGCAAACTTAACCACTATGCCACTGGGCTAGCCCCATGCTTACTCTTAAAAACGGGTAAGTTTTTTTCTTGTAATTATAGATTTCATAACAGCTGATCAAAGTTCAATAGCATCTATAATATGAATGAAATATATGGTGATTTACTAGGTGAAAATACCAGGTCTCAAAATATTATTCTCCCAAAAACCAATATTACCACCAGGAAAAATGATAGCAGTGGACAGCTTCACCCGTAATCTTCTAAAGACCTCCTCAAAGATATCTTTGTCTTGAATATTTTTATTTCTGCACTAGGTTATGATTAATTCAATTATCTTATATTTCCAATTTAGATTTTTTACTCTCTTTACATCCATACTTCTCAGAATACCTATGTATTTCATTCACTGTTATTTTTTGATTATACACCTGATTCCCAAGAATGTTGAAAGCATATTTTTATCTCCTGGTACCAGTACCTGATACATTGTCTGGTACATAATAGGTTTTCCGTAAATGTTTATTTTCTATTTGCTTCCATCCCGGGTCATGCGTGCTGTCTTTATATTTGGACATTTTTTTCTCTTAGATGTTTTTATATTTAGATTTCCTGATTAGCAGCCAAATAACGCTGATTCTTTTCTGCAAAGTGTGACTTTTGATACATGCTATTCAGACGGACTAAGGCTTAAATTCACATTTAAGGGGACCCCAGGAGATTAATAACCACAAATGCTGCCAGAGCCTGTTCAACTGTGCTAATCTGATGAAGGCATATTAGAGAAACACTTAAGAAATTCAAGATCTGGAATCAGATACTTTAATATCAAGAATCTATTTCTTATAAGTTGCTTTATCTATAATGATTACTACTTGATATGCATAAAATTCATATTAAATAATATTCGAATGCCTCTAAAGTCAAAGCTCTATACAAGCTGACTCCAACCTACATCAATAGTGTTCTCTCACTACATATATTCTAAGTTGCAATCAAAGTAAAATAGTTTGGATTGCCTAAATATACTACCACATTTTTCTGCCTCTGACTTTGCTTAGGCCTTTAAATCACCAACAATAATCCTTCTCAACATTTCTACTTCTCGACATTCTAAACTTCTTCAACAGCTTATATAATTCTTCCATAAAACCTTCACCAATCTGGCAATGAGAATGCATTCATTTCTCTCCCTATAAAGTTGTAGTCTTTTCTTAATATTTTGCCTTACGTTTTAGCCATATATGTTTATCTCTGATGGTTCCTACCAGCTTTCAAGTTCCTGAGATGAGAATTCTATGAGTTACTTGCTGCTGTATAACAAATTACCCTAAAATATGATGGCTGAAAACAAACATTTATTGGTCAGGAATTAAGGGATAGCTTAGCAGAATGGTTTGATTCATTGTTTCTTAAGGTTGCAGTCACAATTTCACCTGAACTGCAGTCATTTGAAGGCTTGACTGGGACTAGAAGATCTGCCACCAACTTGGCTCACTCATATGGCTGTCAACGAGGCTGCATTCCTCCTCAGTTACTTGTCAAACTGATTGAGTCTTCTTACACATGGCAAGCAGTTTCTCTCAGAATAAATGATCCGAGAGAGAGAGAAAAATCAAGAAGGAAGCCACAATGCCTTTTATGATCAAGTCTCAATTCACACACCATCATTTCTGCCACATTTTCTTTGTTAGAAATGAGTTAAGTACAGCCCAAACTCAAGTGGAGGAGGATTAGGCTTTACCTTTTGAAAAGAGAACAAATAATTTGTGGATATATTTTCAAACCACCACAAGGATGATATTTAATTAATATCCATAAAATTGTATTACTGTGACCTGTGCATTTTGAATAAATGAATAGATGAATGAACATTATGGTTATCTAAACAAATTACACTTGTGTATTTATTTTTAATACCCTCTGTATAGTCTCTGGAAATCTTAAGGAAGGAATATTTATATGGATGTTTACATTTTGGGTGACCCTACATCCTAATTTTCTAAGAACAATTCCAATTAATGCCTATTGTCCCATCATCTCATGCCATTTAATAATTGTCCTTGGGTTTTCTTTAAATGTACTACTGGTATCAACAGTGACATTAAAATCAATTGAGATTTGTTTGCTAGACCTGCATTCTTGAGTTTCAGCCTCTGCTATGGTTTTGTCTAGAAATCTGTGAGAGAAATGTGTGGTTAAGAAAATTCTCTTTAACACATGCTTAAAACATAAAGGATACTTTTGAAAACCCTAGCCAGATACAACATAATCAATACTTCCATTCAAGGACAAATAGAGAGTACTAGTGAATAAAACAAAGCATCCTCAAGCAGGCGAGACTAGAATAGCTGACTACATCTAGTCTTAGGTGTTAAGGGAAAAAGTATTCAATGCTGCTGCACCTGCCAGTCACTTCATGTACTAATCAGTCGTGCCATATCCTGTGCAATATTTCAAAGCCACCAGATGGCTGTCTCAGTGAGAATTTTAGTAAATTATCACCTAGTTGTAAGTGAAATACGAGCAGGAAATAGAGGTTGAGGACCCCAACCTTAGAATGTGTTGAAAGAGTAGTCTGAACAGTCTTGCTACAAATGTTCTTGCCATATATTGTATTATACTTTAAATATTTAACTATGTTTTATATTAACATTATTATTTTGCAGCAAAGTCTTATGGCAGGAATAAACTGAAAAATACCATGCATAATGAAATATTAGCTACTAAATTTCCATTTCCCAAGACAGTTGACAGCAAAGGTGTAAATTTCAAAAATATTTGTTGCAATTTACTATCCACCATGGAAACTGTAGTAAAATCACATATACCATGACTACTGGAAGACATAATTCTGCTGAAAAACTATCAGTATCAACTTCAAAAGTTAGTATTTTAAGAGGAGTGATGACAGCATCATGGTAGGATCAGTTCTTGCTCTCTCCCTTTTTTCTTTTTAACAACTAATTAGGTATCCATAACTGAACAAAAGTGGCTCTACACCTTATACCAAGGGATGTGGGAGGTTTCTAGCCCACCTGTACATCTGAAAATAAACAGGACCTCAGTAAGGGCTGCAGATCCAAGGGAGCTGGCAAAACTCCCTTGCCCCACTCACTGAGGTTGGAGCGAAAAAGAACCCAGAGAGTGCAAACTGGGTAAATACCCACAAGCAAGAGACAATTGTAGAAGTCTAGCCTTCCTGAGGGGAGATTCCAACACGCCATCAGAGCAGGATAGAGATGAGTTTGGACGCAGATGAGGGAGAACAATTCACCAGGCCAGGCTCACTCCCCAGGGTGACACTGCAAGGGGCTAGGCTTTTGGCAGCAGCATTATCTCTGTCAGAGGGGGTAGAAAGTGGCAACCACCCTTCTGGAGGAGGTGGAAAGTGAAAGTAGTAAGTGACTGCCCAGCTATCCCAGTTGCGCAGTTTGCAGCTGGAGAAACCCATTTCTCTCCAGCAGCACCCAGCTTTTTAAAGATGGACCTTCATGATGGGGAGGAGGAAAGAGAAATGGAAGGAAGCAGATAAGAATATCAAAGGGCATTAAGGAATGCATTTTCCACTGTCTGTTTCAGGTCTTCAGCACAAAGTTTGCCAACAAACTTTAGAATAGGAGTACCCTACTCAAAAATCCTCTCACTAGGCCTGTGGGCACCCCCAAAGGCCCAAGAGCTGAGCCCACACCTCCCTCTACTCTGCTGCTGGATCTTTGTGCATGCTCCTCCCAATAGAGCCATGAGATCCTGCTGTAGTAAACAGAGGATACTCAGAAAATAGGCCTAGGTAAATGGGCAAGGGAGAAAACCACAAACTTGAGCTACAGTACCACCTTCTGGAAAACAAAAGAAATATTTCTAACAGCCAGCCTGTTGAATTGAAAGAAGCAAAGACATAAAACTTTAGTTAAAGAGTTGTCTGCTACTTCAAATGTGAAAGCAGAAGCACCTACCTACAAACACTATGAAAAATCAAGGAATAGAGTATCACAAAAAGAAAATAATGTTCCAGCAACCAAACTCAAAGGCATGAAATATTGCAATCTAACTGATAAAGAATTCAAAATAGCTGTTATGAAGAAATTCAACAAGCTACAAGAAAACTCAGAAAAATGATTCAATAAAATCAAGAATAAAATGAACAGAAGGGGTTCTTTAACAGAGATTGAAATTATAAAAAAGAACTAAGCAGAAATTCTAGAGTTGAAGAACTCAATGAATGAGATGAAGAAGGCAATAGAGAGCATTGGTAACAGGGCAGATCAGATGGGTGAAAGAATAAGTCACTTGAGAATAGGAATATACAAATAAATCAGAAGAATAGAGAGAATTAAGATTTTTAAAAAGTGAAGAAACACTACTAGAGCTATCAGATTCAATCAGAAAGACAAATATTATTACTGGTGTTCCAGTAGAAGAGAGGGAGAAGGGGGCAGAGAGCTTATTTAAATAAATAGCTGAGAACTTCCCAAACCTGAGGAAGGACTTGGACATAGAAGTCCACAAAGCTAATAGAACACTCTATTATCTCAAGGCAAAAACACCTTCTCCAAGACACATTATAATGAAACTGTCAAAAATCAATGATAAAGAATTTTAAAGGCTGCCAGGCAAAAAAAAAAAGTAATCTACAAAAGAACTCCCATTAGGCTATCAGTGGATTTTGCAGTAGAAACTCTACCAGCCAGAAGAGAGTGCAAAAACATATTCAATGTGTTGAAAGGTAAAAATTGCTAGCCAAGAATACTTTATCCAGCAAAGTTACCCTTCAGATATGAAGGAGAAATAAAGGCTTTCCCAGACAAACAAAGCTGAGGGAATTCATGACAACTAGACCTGCCTTGCAAGAAATGCGGAATGGAGTTCTTCAAGCTGAAATGAAAAGACGTTAATCAGTGACATGAAAATGTATGAAAGTAAACAACAGTCTGGTAAAGGCGAAAAATAGTCAGAATTAGAAAACTGTAATTCTATATTAGGATCATGTGTTAACCACTTAACTATAATACAAATATTAAAGAAAAAATAGTATTAAAAATAACTATAGCTACTATAATTTGTTAATGAATACACAGCATAAAGAATTAAATTCTGACATCAAAAATATAGAAGGGGAGGGGCTGGCTCCGTGGCGTAGCAGTTAAGTGCACGGGCTCCGCTGCTGGCAGCCCGGGTTCGGATCCTGGGCATGCACTGAGGCACCGCTTGTTAGTCCATGAAGTGGCAGCGTCCCACATAAAGTGGAGGAAGATCGGCACAGATGTTAGCTCAGGGCTGATCTTCCTCACACACACACAAAAATATACACGTAAAAGGGGAGAAGTAAAAGGGTGGAGTCTTTATAGATGAACAAAGATAAGTTGCTGTCAGCATAAATAGACTGTTATCTATGAGAAATTTTATGTAAGACCCATGGCAACCAACAAGCAAAACTATACACTAGATTCATGACATAAAACAGGAAAGACAGAACACACCACCATGGAAAACTACCAATTTCCAAAAGTAGGCAGAAACAGAGGGGAAAAGAAAATATGGAGATACAAAACAACCAGAAGGCAAACAACAAGATGGCAATAGCAAGTCCTTACATATCAATAATCCCTCTAAATATAAGTGGATTGAATTCACTAATCAAAAGGCACAGACTGGCTGGATGGATAAAAATAAAAAAAAATAAAAAAAAAACAAGATCCATCTATATGGTGCCTACAGGACACTCATTTCAGTTCCAAATACACCATAAGTCTCAAAGTAAATGTATGGAAGTTTCTGCAAGTGGAAACCAAAATAAAGCAGGGGTAACCATATTTATCTCACACAAAATAGACAGTCAAAAAACGGTAACAAGAGACAAAGAAGGTCATTATATAATGATAAAGAGGTCAATACATCAAGAAGATATAGCAAATGTAAATATATACATACCCAACATCAGAGCATCCAAATATGTTAAGCAAATAGTAACAGATCTGAAGGGAGAAATAGAAAATAAAACAATAGTAGGGGACTTCAACGCCCCACTGTCAGCAATGGATAGATCACCCAGACAGAAAATTGATGAGGAAATGTTGGAATTGAACCATACTTTCAATTGAAATGGACTTAACAGACATATGTAGAACATTACATCCAACAGCAGCACAATACACATTCTTCTCAAGTGCACCCAGAACATTCTCCAGAACTGATCATATGATAAGACACAAAACAAGTCTTAGCAAATTTAAGAAGACTGAAATCATACCAACTATCTTTTCATACCACAAAGTTATGAAACTAGAAATCAACAAAAGGAAAGCTAGAAAAATCCACAAGTATGTGGAAACTGAACAACACACTTCTGAACAGCCAATGGGTCAAAGAAGAAGTCAAAAAGGAAATAAAAAACTATACTGAAACAAATGGAAATGGATATCAAATTCTCTGCAATACAGCAAAAGCAGTTCTGAGAAAAAGGGATGGGGTAGGGATAAATGTGTAAATTAGGAAATTAGAAAGATCTCAAACAACTTACTTTACACCTCAAGTAGCTAAAAACAGAACAATTAAGCCCAAAGTTAGCAGAAGGAAACAATAAAGATCAGAGTGGAAATAAATGAAATAGAGACCATAAAAAACAATACAAAGATTAACAAAAACAAAAGCTGATTTTTTGAAAAGATGAACAAAATTGACAAACCTTTAGCTATACTAAGAAAGAGAGAAAAGATTCAAATAAAATTATAAAAGAGATATTGCAACTAATGCCACAGAAATACAAAGAAGCATAAGAGACTGCTATGAACAATTACACATCAAAAAAATTGGATAACCAAAGGAAACAAATGGATAAATTCCTCACACACAACCTATCAAGACTGAATCAGGAAGAAATAGAAAATCTGAATAGACAAATAATGAGTAGAGATTGAATCAGTAATCAAAAACCTCCCAACAAAGAGAAGTCTAGGATCAGAGGGCTTCACTGCTGAATTCTATGAAACATTTAAAGAAGAATTAGCACCGGGCCAGCCCCGTGGCTTGGTGGTTAAGTGCGCGCGCTGCGATGCTGGTTGCCCGGGTTCGGATCCCGGGTGCGCATCGAGGCACCACTTCTCCGTCCATCCTGAGGCTGAGTCCCACATGCAGCAACTAGAAGGATGTGCAGCTATGACATACAACTATCTACTGGGGCTTTGGGGGGAAAAAATAAAATAAATAAAATCTTTTAAAAAAAAAAAAAAAAAAGAATTAGCACCAATCTTTCTCAAGCTCTTCCAAAAAATTGAGGAGGAGGGAACACTTTCAAACTCATTCTACAAGGCCAGCATTACCCTGATACCAAAGCCAGATAAGGACACCACAAGAAGAGAAAACTGCAGACAAATATCCCTAATAAATATAGATGCAAAAATTCTCAACAAAATATTAGCAAAATGAATTCACGAACACATTAAAAGAATTATACACCATGATCCAGTGAGATTTACCCCTGGAATGCAAGGATGATTCAACATACATAAATGAACAAATGTAATACATCACATTAATAAAATGAAAGAAAAAAATTACATGATCATCACAATGGATGCAGAAAAAGCATTTGACAAAAATGCAACATCGTTTCATGATAAAAACCCTCAACAGTTTGGGTATAGAAAGAACATACTTCAACCTAATAATATCCATATATGACAAACCCGCAGCTAACATTATACTCGACGAAAAATTGAAATCATTTCTCTAAGATCAGGAACAAGACAAGGATGGCCTCTCTCACCACTGTTATCCAATATAGTATTAGACGTCCTCGTGAGAGCAATTAGGCAAGACAAATAGGCATCCAATCAGAAAGCAAGAAGTAAAATTGTTGCTATTTGCAGATATGATTTTGTATACAAATCATACAGAAAATTTTTGCAGAAAATCCCAAAGATTCAACAACAAAAAAACCTGGTGGACCTAATGAATAAATTCAGTGAAGCTGCAAAATATAAAATCAACATACAGAAATCAGTTACATTTATATACACTAATAATGAAACATCTGAAAAAGAAATAAAGAAAACAATCTCATTCACAGTAACGTTAAAAACAATAAAATATGAAGAACAAATTTACCTAAAAATGTGAAAGATTTGTACAATAAAAACTACAAGACGTTGTTGAAAGAAATCAAAGAAGACACCAACAAATGGAAAGACATCCCATGTACATGGATTGGAAAAATTAATATTGTTAAAATGTCCATACTACCCAAAGCAATCTACAGATTCAATACAATCCTTATCAAAATTCCTATGGCATTCTCCTAAGAAATAGAAAAAAACAATCCTGAAATTTATATAGAACCGCAAAAGACTCCAAATAGCCAAAGCAATCCTGAGAAAGAAGAACAAAGCCTGAGGTATCATACTTCCTGATTTCAAGCTATACTATAGAGATATAGTAATAAAAAGTTTGGTACTGGCATAAAAATAGACACAGAGGATAATGGAACAGAATAGAGAGCCCAGAATTAAACCCTTGTATGTATGGTCAACTAATATGCAGCCACGAACACCCAGTGGGGAAAGGATAGTCTCTTCAACAAATGGTGTTGGGAAAACTAGATAAATACATTTAGAAAAATGAAATCAGACCCCTATCTTACACCACTCAAAAATATTAACTCAAAATGGATCAAAGACTTAAATATAAGATCAAATACCATAAAACTCCTAGAAGAAGACATAGGAAGGAAACTCCTTGACATTGGTACTGCCAATGATTTTTTGGATATGACACCAAAGCACAAACAACAAAAGCAAAAATCAACAAATGGGACTACATCAAACTTAAAAGCTCTGCACAGCAAAAGAAATAATTAACAAAATGAAAAGGCAACCTATAGAATGGGATAAAATTTTTGCAAATCATATATTGGGTAAGAGGTTAATATCCAAAATATATAAAGAACTCATACAATTCAATAACAATAAAACCCCAAACAATCTGATTTTAAAATTGGGCAGGGGAACTAAATAGACATTTTTCCAGAGAAGACACACAAATGGCCAACGGGTACATGAAAAGATGCTCAACATCACTAATCATGAGGGAAATGCAAATCAAAACCACAATAAGATATCACCTGATACCTATTAGAAAGGCTATCATCAAGAAGACAAGAGATAATAAGTGTTGGCAAGGATGTGGAGAAAAGGGAACCCTTTTGTACTGTTGGTAAGAATGTAAATTGGTTCAGCCACTGTGGAAAATAATATGGAGGTTTCTCAAAAAATTAAAAATAGATCTACCATATGATCCAAACATTCCATTTCTAGGTATAAACACAAAGGAGATGAAAACAAGATATTGAAGAGATATATGCACTCTTAAGTTTACTGCAGCATTATTCACAATAACCAAGATATTGAAAGAACCTAAGTGCTCATCAACAGATGAATGGATAAAGAAAATGTGATATATATATAATCACACATACACACACATGTACATGCAAAATAGAATATTATTCAGCCATGAAAAAGGACATCCTACCATTTGCAACAACATGAATAGACCTTGAGGACATGATGCTAAGTGAGATAGGTAAAACAGAGAAAGACAAATATTGTATGATATCACTCATACGTGATATCTAAGAAACCACACTCATAAAAACAGAGTAAAATGGTGGTTATCAGGGGATGGGGTTGGAGGGATAGGGCAGACGTTTAAGGCTACAAACTTGCAATGATTAGTCAATAAGTCCTAGAGATCTAATATACAGTATAGTGAATATAGATAAAAATACTGTGTTATAATCACATTTACTAAGAAACAATTGTTTCAAGCACTCAAAAGCAAGGATAATTAATGTAATGCAATAGAGGTGCTAATGATCGCTACAATGGCAATTCCAATATATAAATGAATCAAATTATATTGTTTATATTTAAGACATACAATGTTATATGTCAAATATTTCAATAAAATAAAAAGTATTTCAAGAAGAATGTGAGCAAGGTAACAAACAAGGAGGGCAAAGCACAGAAGGTACATTCATAAGTTATTGGTGAAGCATGGTGTTTTGATAGAAATTAATTTTAGTGATTTTTTTATTCCAAGTATTCTTGTGCGTGTTTGAAAAGTGAAGTGACAGCTCTTAACACACTAGCTCCCTTAGCAGAAGAACTTTTCAGATAGTTGAATGATGCCAGTGTTATTTTAGCATCATCTGATGATTGATATAGAATGTAAGTTGTAATACTTGCAATAATTGTTCGATATTTTCATTGAATTCATGGAGCCGAAATAAAGTTTTTGAAAGTTCGTTCTTTTGTTGATTAAAAATTTGATATTGTGTCATTCTGAATTCACTTAAACAGATTAACGGTGAAGATGAGATTATTTTAAGTATTATAATACAAATATAAATATTGATGGAATACAGCATCAAAGTAAAGTCAATGTTCTTACTAAATTAAGAAACCTATGCAGCATAAATGTTCTCGAAATTCTTTACACATTACACATTATATCGTATTTAAACAAGCTATAATATTCTATCCAACTAAATAGAATTTGTAATTGATAAATATACACAATTTTACACATACAAAGAGAAATTGACCTACAAAATTTTGAAAATCCTCTTAGTGAGGCTGAATAAAAATTTTTAAAAAGTACTTCTGTTTACCATCCTTCATCGCAAACTGGATTTTAGAATTTCTGAACCTTTAAATAGCCACTTTTTAAATCAGTCTAGGTGTCTTACAATGGTATTGGATTTGGGGAGGTAATTAATTCTTCAATATATTGGATGCATTTTGTTAAAATCAATAGGAAATCTTTAATTAAAATATCCAACAAATAGAATGTCATAAACTTCAGCATTTGAAGCTTTAGCCACTTTAATTATTGAAAACAATGTTTCCAAACAGAAAGGCGATAAAATTTGTCCATACAAAAGCAAAGGAGAAATGGAACAAATTGAACGATGAGAGCTCAAGTTCATAAGTGGGCTGTAGAATATTTCAACTTGTGGGAAGACTCCTTTATATTCTGTACAAGAATAGAATAAAATTGAAATCTTTTACTTTGGAGCATCTACACTTAGAAAGAAAAATATTCAAACGAACCATAAACAGAGACAACATTTGGTGAGTTGTGTATTATAAAAAAATTTGATTAGGAAAGTTACCATGAATGAAGGCAAAGAAAATATCTGTGAAAACATTTGTACCAAAATATTTACACATTTCAATACAAAGAATTATAATGAAGAAGTTGGCTGTGTGGCAAAATTTGTTCAGAGCTTACTATTTTCTCATTTAGAAATACTATGGTATATAGAGAATGGTCAATTGAAAGTGTCAGCAATTTCAAATTTATTAACCATTTGATACAATAAGAATAAGGCAGCAATTTTGTGAAATACGGAATTAAAATATCGGGCTAAAAATAATTTCTTTAGAAAAATGCTTTTGACATAATATTAGAGACATTTTTAAGTTAAGATATTTATAAAGCATATGAATATATTTTTAGCCAAAAATTAATTATACTGCTTATGTTACTTTTAATATTCAGTTAATCAATAACGATTTTATCATTTATTATAAAGTATACAAATTTATACTACTTTTTATATTCTAGAAATAATTTTATTTTTGAAAATAATTGTTGAATAGAATTATTTTATATGTCTGTTGATGTAAACAAATTTGTTTTTCAACAAATATTTCAAAATCTTAGAACTGTGTAAATATCATTCTAAATATTCCTTTATTTTCAAAACAATCATGAAAGAACAATTATATGGCCAATCTACTTTTATTATTTTAAAATTCTGTTATCCCCTCTAGGTCTCTGCATCACGCCTCTTAAATAGCAGATTTTTATAATCTTTAACATATGGAAAATGACTTCCTATCATTTCCTTAGAAACTAGTGTCTTTATTTCTCATATACGGTGACACGAACTACCACCATGAAATATCATCATGCCTACTTTCTTGGGGAAATTTTGAAAAATATGAATCTTCAGTTTCCTTTTGACAAAACATGGCTTGAGAGAATTATATAGGTTTGAATCTAGTTTCCACCAATTACTTACCACAGAACCTTAGAAAGTTACATAATCTCTTTGCAGCTCTCATTCTTTACCTATATTGTAAAGATAATAATGCTTGCTTCACAAGGTTTCTGTGAACATAATACCATAACTCATCAAATTGGCAATGATTGAAAAGCTTGACAGTTCGCTGTTGGTGAAAACAGGGGAAACATAGTGTCTCAGACACTGCTAGTGGGGTTGCAAATTGATATACCCCTATGCAGAGAAGTTTGGCAATATTTAATGAAACTACATATGCATCTACGTTTCAACTCAGGAATCCCACTTCTAAGAACATACCCTAAAGATACACCTCCATAAATAGAAAAAACATATGCACAAAGTTAGTCACTGCAGCATAATTTATCATTGGAAAATACTGGAAACTATTCAAGCATAAATGATTTGTTGAATAAACTATGCTACATACATGACATGTAATATTATAAAACTTCAAAAAACGCAATAAGATCTCGGGACAGATATAGAGGGATTTCTAGGAGGTATTATAAAGTAAAAAAATGTAAGATGTAAACTAACATATAATTATGCCATGTTTTCTTTTAAAAAAAGCGGTGGAAGGGATAAGAAAGCATACATAAATTTGCTTAACTTCCCCAAAAGAAATATAGGAAAGAAAAACCAGAAAACAATGAAATTGATTACCTTGAAGGGGATAGGGGAAATAGAGTGGAATGTCTATGGGAAGGACAGACAATTCTCTGATGCCTTTTTGCATAATGGTGGTTTTTTGAAGCAAGGAAATATTGTACAGTAAAAAAAAAAGTCTACAATAATGGTAAAGGAGGAGGATATAAAACTGAGAGAAAATGATAACAAATCTATTTTCAAAGGAATATCATAAACAGACTGAATAAAAAAGAAAGAACTAATCTAAGTAACCTATAAACACATTATTTGGCTGCATACCCTCCATCTTGGGTGGCACGGGTTGGTGAGGGGAGGGGACATCTACTAACAAGTCCTGGACATTTTTTAGAATATTTCATTTTTCAGTTGTATAAGCAAAGCAATACTGAAATTCGTTTAGATATATTATAGGATTGAGAAAATTAGTAAATGTGCAGATGTTGGGAGCCAGAGTTTCCAATGTTGAAGGAAGAAAATAAAAGTATGGAATAAGGGAATACAAGAAATAACATTGTGCGTATGTATTAGATTTGGAGATATAGGTGTGAACTCATGATTTCTAAAATATGTGTTCGTATATGTACATGCATGCACGTGTGTATACATACACACATGTATATATGTACATATATACCCGTATGTGTGTATGTATACACATATACACGTGTGTGTATACACATATACATATGTACATATATACAGGTGTGTATATGTGTATATAGAGATATGTGAATATATGGACATACATACGTATGCATATATTTCCTAGCTCTCACCACCAAAAGGGCCTAGAAGCAAAGAATAAGGACACATAGCACTTAGAGATTTTGGTTTCTGATAATATTTCCCACTCAAGTGAAAAGCTTGTTTCCAGGGCTGTGATGTTGTCAATAGGAAGCTCTCAAAAAACGATGAGGACATGTCACAAGGGCACAGGTGCTAGCTTGAAAGGGGCCCACTGGTCAAATCTAGACAATCTGAACACCAAGATAATCAAACATAATAATGAATTAGTAACAATTGAGAAAATAGAAATCTATCAATCCATATTAATCAATAATGGATAAATAATACATATGTATGTAAACACATAAATACATTTATACATGGGAAGGGAGCTGTTGCTTACAGTAGAACGGCAAGTGCCAGCTAGAGAATGTGGAGCAGGTGCTGGAATTGGAAAACTATCATTTTGCAATAATATGGTACAGTTTTGTTAGGTAAAAAATCATTAATGGATGATAAGCTTTGGGGGCAAATGTCGATGAGAACAGAATATTTGCATGCCTTAAAAGTGTTTCCCGCAAAGTGCTTAAAAGCCGCAGTGGGGAAAATAGTAAATTATGCGGTAGAGAAATCAGACGTCTTCTGGTCTGGGTATTCAAAACTGTTATCACCAATGGGGACAGATGGACATCATGTGCTTTCAAATGTGATTTTCTGAGAGTGACACAACATCACTTAACTATTATTCCAACCAGAAATACGTAATGGGTCCCTAATGATAAGGAAACATCAGGAAAACACAGATTGAGGAATTTTCTATTAAATATAAGTAGGAGATTATATTATTTTAAAAGGTCAGCGTCATAACATAAAGAAAGACTGTGGTAATGTCCTAAATTTTTAAAAAATACTAAACAGACGACTTAATACCTATATCCTGTAGTGGTGCAAAAAAAAAATTCTATAAAGGAAGTTATTTGTTCAAGTGAAAAAACTGAATTACAGATTACAGATTAGATAGAACTGTTGGATCACTGTTACATTATTATAGTTAAAGACTGTTGTGTGGTTATACAAAATAATATCCCTATTCTTAGGAAAACACAGAACAATCTGGTGGTAAAGGGCCATATTTTACTCAACTTATTCAAATGGGGTAAAATGTTAACAGTAGGTGAATCTGTATAAAAGAGATAAAGGTGTTCTCTGTGCTATACTTATTCGTGAACCTTTCCTGTAAGGTTGAAACACTTAAACTGTAACAAAAAAAGCACTAATTAACATTATTGAGTATATGACAAGAATACCAAGTCCTTAAAGAACAGTAGCTCTATTAGTTGGGGCTCTTATTATCCTCTTTTTACAAGTGAAGACACTAAGTTTAGGGAGACATTGAGTGGAAAATGACTGGCAAATATTAAAAACTAAATAGAGTTAGTTTTTTTAACTTTACACATTACTACTTAACTTTTTTTTAAGACGACCCAACTGCTTTAAAGCATTTGCTTCAGTCACACACACACTAGCACACCTCTCTTTTGCACACTTATTAAATTCTGTTATGTGAAAATCTGCAGTTCCAAATAAAAAGATCCTGAAAGGCCAAAGGCTACAGCTACTCTATCATCTCTCTATTGTCTTTTTCTCTGGCTGCCTCACTATAAATTGTTTATTTCATTGACATTTGTGAATAAGCCAAGGATAATTCTTCTGGTGAATTTCACTCACTGGTATTTTTATAGATATCATGCAGTCACGATGAGACCCGCCTGAGACATGGATGAAAAGCAAACCCTTAGCATAGACTTCAGATCATCCTGGTTGAGTTCAACAGTGTTCTCATAAAGCTATTTTAAAAATCAATGTAATTGAAAAGAGTCAAGGTCTCTCTGCTTTGTGTGTGTATGACTTTGATAGAAGCCAATCTTTATATAAAGATAAAGCTTTTTTTTTAGATAAAGGATAATGGTGACGTGATTTTGTTTTTTTGAGATGCAAGGAAATAGTTATTCAGAATAGTGTGAACCTCAACAAAAACTACATTCTTTTTGGAATGCCATCCTTTGAGCAAGTAATAAATCCAAAACCCAGGCATTGAATAGTTTTCAAGGCTTCTCCTAAACGCAAACAATGGGGAATCGCCTTGAAGAAATCACTATGCGGATAAGGTGAATACCGTCTCACAATGTTCCGGTATTAGTCACCTTCCCCGCAGATAAACCCCCAGACTTTAACATCCAGAATGTAAAAGAGAAAATGCAGTTGTGGAGTGTGTGCTTGTTTCTTTTTCAGTTATTATCATGACAGTATGCTTCTTAATATCTGTATCTCCTGATACATCTGATACTCCTTAACATATTCCTGATATGTTAAGGAAAATAGAATTAGTCTGTCCATTTGAACTTGATGGAAAAATATGGAACAATTTAGTTACCACCATCCTTCCTTACCAACAAGTGCCAAACCAATAAGAACTTGAAGCCTGGAACTATGGAGAATGTCTAACTATTGCCCAGATAGTCCTCCTATTAAAGGTCATTGTTAGCACTTGGATTGACTTTTGTTGTTGTTGTTGTTGTTGTTGCTGCTGGGTTTTGTTTTTTTCTTTGGACTATTTGAAACTGAGTAATATATTTGTACTGTCAATGTTTACAACATTTTCTATTTGACCCTTAATTTCTTTAATTTTATATTCTAGAGATAATCAATATCTAATCCAAGCATTTTTCACCTTAAACCAGGACTATCACTATAATCTCCTGATTCAACTCTCAGTCTCGGGATTCTGTCTATATTTATGTCTTCCTTTCTATTTCATTTTTCAAATACCATCCTTCATGATCCCAGTCCCTCATGCTTGAACTTCAGTAATTAATTCAAACTCATGTCTCCCCCTTTCATTTCTCTTGTACATGATTGAGAAAATAATAACTTTTACTACTGCTTTCACTGAGCATAATATGAAATAACAATGAGATATATAAATCTTGCTATATGTATGATTTTTGAAAATCAAAGTTAGAGAATATTCTTGGGGACTCGGGCTTTGGGAAAGAGGTATGCTCAACACGTCAGATTATAATACTTGTTAACATGTTAATCCTTTCAGATACAAATAGAGATTTCGTTCTTCTTCTGTGTATTTTCTATTTCTCCACCAAAACTGGGCCACTAGCTGTTTCCCAAATGCCTTTGTATAATGTGAAGTTTTATGATTTCAACTTTTTCCTTTGGTTTATATTTGTTTCATATATTCTTGGTATTTCTTTTTTCATGCTTTAATTTTCAATTTTTCTGAATTTTTTTCCTTTATTTTATGTCTCATATAAGTTGTTGGCCATTTAAATATTTTTAATGAGAGTATGTTTTATTTAGAAAATTTATCTTCTGATGTATAATTACTGCTATAATAGGACTTATTTTGCCGTTTTTATTTCATATTATTCATTTATTGCACTTGGTTATTGATTCTTATTTTTTTCTTACTCTCCAGGCATTCACAATTTAATGACACAGTTAGTTAAGTAACCGAGTCATTCTCTTTCAAGTTGCATCACCGTAGGTTCACAAGCAATCCCCTGGACAGCTTCACAAATTCCCCTTGGGACACCTCTCCCTCTTTCACAAGTATGCCATACACAGACTGCTAAAAATTCTCTCCCTTATTCTCTTTTTGCCTCCACAGCATCCACCTCATTCCCCATACACAAATACCTCACCACCACACAGCAAGTAACTTTGAATCACATTGTTCTTCTGTCTACTTTTTCCTTCCCCACTGGCCTACCCAACCACACTGTACTTCTAAAATGTTCTCACAGATATCCACATCTTATACAGCCTTCCAGGGAAATCTAGTTCATTGTGGAAGATTGAGTCATTGTTTCGAAATATTTGCTGCCCCTCCTGAATGAAAGATTGTATTTACCTAACCCTATTGCACACAGGCTTGGTAATGTGACTTTCTTTAACTAATGAAATATTTGCAAATGTGGTGTGTGTCATTTTAGGGCAGTAGATTTAAGAGTCGGCATGAGCAGTGGTTTGCTGTGTTCACTATTCCCTCTATCACAACTATGAGTAATGTTTCTATAATGGACATTTAGCATGAGTGAGAAATAAACATTGTCATTTGTAAGTTAACAAGATTTGAGGGTCAGTATTTTACACATTATAACCAAGCACCTCTTCATGAATACGTTCTGCATAGTAGTGTTGTACGTATTAGTATCTCTGGGATATTTGGAGAGTAATTTGCTCCACAAAATATAAGGCTGACAGTGGAAAGTACCATATTAGAAATATAAGCAAATGAGTAAAATAATAAGAGAGTAAATAATTCTGATGGAGAAAATTAGGAAAGTTTCATGGAGGTAGAGCTTAAATCAATTAAGTCAGCTAATCTATTAGAGAACTTTGAGGAGTACCGTGTACAAAGTAAGCTAGGAAGAAAGGTCCACATCTCGGCCAAGATGCCAATCAGCTAATACTAATAATAATTAGAGTTTGACACATTCCAAAAAATCAGTATTAACTATATACCACACCATTGGTTATGCTTATTAGACATTTTTGTTGCAGTAGGTTTTAAAGAAAAGAATGAAAATTCCAAAAGGACTCCACATTTGAACTGTAAACGCATGACTCACAGAGCAAGTGGATTCATATAAGATTTCAGCTTAAAGGAGCGATTAGAACAAAGAGGTGAAATAGATGGTGTATTAGTTTTCTATTGCTGCTGTAAAAATTTATCACAAATTTAGTGCCTTAAAACAATACAATTATTATCTTATAGTTTTGTGGTTCAGAAATCCAACATAGATCTCAATAGGCTAACCTCAAGGTATCAGCAGGGCTGTATTCCTTTTTGTGGGCTCCAGGGGAGAATTCATGTTCTTACCTCTTCCAGCTTCTAGAAATTCCAACTTCTAGAGTTCCTCTGTTTTCTTTGACTCATGGCCCTTTCCTCAATCTTCTAAGCCAGCAACATCAGCAAAGTGTGTCCTCATTTTGTCATCTTACCAGCTCTTCCTTTTCAAGACCCTCATGACTTTTAAGGACCCTTGTGATTACATTGGACCCACCTGCATAATCCATGACAGCCTCCCTCTTTTCAGGTCAGCTGATTGGCATCCTTAATTCCATCTGCAATCCTAATTTCCCTGTGCTATTCACAGGTCCTGGGGATTAGGATGTAGCCATCTTTGGGAGTCATTATTCTGCCTACCACAAGAGGTAATTCTGTTTTCCAGTTAATACTGAGATTGAGGTATAATCATCCTCCAGGTGATGTGAGTGTGGTCCGATATTAAGAGGAATTGCAGCAATGCCCTCTCCCTGGGTTTTTAAGGCAAGCCCTTTAATCTCAGCTGAGACCCATCAAAGAACTGGGCTCTATTGCCATACAAATAGTAAGAGTAAAGTGAATTTCTACCAAGAGCTTTAGCAGAAACTTTGCCTGTATCAGCCTGATTGACTCCCAAAGTTGTATATTAATGGAACGTTGCTTCTGAAACCATCTACGTGACTAAGTGCCTTTTCTCCACAGAGCTAAATACTTCATGAAGAAAGATTATATATGGTTGCTACTGCTCTCAAACTGCTGTAGCCAATTGGAAATCAAAAGTTTCCTTTTCAGCCTCTAACTCAGCTTTGGAAGAGAAGTGTAGGTCTACAAAATGAAGTGTAACTAACATCAGAGGATGAAAGCAATCAGAAAATTCCCCAAAGCTACCAAAGGATATTAAAGTCATCCATTTTTGGAAATATTTGTAACACTAAAATATTATTGGCTAGAGTTAATTGCAGTTATCACGAAGAATCCAGGAACAGGGAGAGGAATTAACATGTAAATTACTTTGTTGTATTTGCATCAGGTGAGGTGGTTTAACAAAATCAAGAGAAATGACTGTGCCTTAAATCTATGCCAGATTTATTGCAATGTGTTCTATTTCATTATCAATTTATTTTATTACCTAATAGAATTGTTCAGTGTTAACATCCACGCAACCTACCACAAACAATGTTTTATGCTTATGAGGCCTTTTTGGATTAGGTTTTGATTAAAGTGGGCAGATTACAGAGGGACATGCAAAATAATAGGATGATTCATAAAGTGAGTAGGAGGTATACACAGAAAAAAGCACACAAAAGGATTGAAAAGAATGATGCAATCATAGGTAGGCTTTCTAAAAAGTCTTGGTGGAAGTTTCCAAATCAAACTCTTTTTATCATTGATGTAAAAAAAAAAAAAAAGGAAAAAAAAAACTCCTTAGAAACTAGCTTCCATATCAAGATCAATGAAACACGGCTAGTTGGACTCAATTCAATTAATTGCTGACTAAAATTGAAATATGTCCTGTGTATCGGCACAAATTCCTCCCTTGACCATTGTAAACACTCCCATGTTCCTCACACAGGCATCTTTAGGACCCAGTCAGTTTACTTTGTGTTATTACCCTCATAGACAATTACATCTTTCTTGAGGTATCATGTGCACTATATTTTATAGTACTCCAGGTGAAGTCTAACTACTTTATATACAATAACACCATTTCTTTGATTTATACCATATTTCTCTAGAATTCTGCTTGCCTTTTTCAATGTAGAAATATAGTGAATTTCAAGCCATGGGGAATAGTTTTACAATAACTCCCAAATTTATTTGCAACTGATTGTTTGCTGCAGAATTCTTCATTTTTTTCCTGTTAGGGTTTTTCAGAATTTGTTATTCTATTTTGTTTGAACTAAATTTTAGTTGCATCTCAGCAAGTACATTGAAAAAACCTTTTTCTCAACCTTCTGTTCCTTTTTTACACATTAAATCTCCTATCTACAATCATTTTCAAACCTAAATATATTGCTTTCCACACAGTTGCACATATTAAGCAGAAATTAGTAAAAAGTTCTAGGTATATTTTACTCCTCGATAAAAACAAAGTTGGTGCAAAAGCAACTGAAGAGCTTTTGATTAAAAAAAAAAAAGTAGATGAACTATACCTGAAAGGACAATAGAAAAAAATACATTTTTTTCCTTCCTTTACTCCTTCTTTCCTTACCATCCCGAGCTTGCAGAAGATATTGCTCCATTACTTTCCCCAAATCAACCTTAATTTCTCCCCCAATCCTCACCTTTAGTTGGCGTCACCATTCTTTTAGGCTGGAAAGGAGAACACCAGTGTGTTTGAATAATGTATAGAAAAAATATATTTAAACTGTATCTGTGTTTATATGGATAATAAAAACCAACAGAGCTATTTTATAGTTTGAAGACCACAAAAATGATCAGAAGAAAGAGAATTATAGACTTGTATATCTTCTATTAAAAAATAAGCTCTTGTTCCCTCCTTACCTTATCTCAATAGTACTAAATGGGATATGTTAAGAAAATTTCTGCTTTTGATATTGGAGTTCTGGTAGTCTGGGGAAGGAAGGTAAGAAGAGGCCTTAAAAAGGGAGAGGTGAGTAGAGTCCAAACTTAGAAAGGCCGTGTAAACAGGAGTAGAGGCAGCTTTGTTAGACTGCCCAAATTCTACGTTAGTGAACACCGTGTGTCTCAATGACCAGACAGCTGCAAAGAGCCGTATAACACCTAGAGACTCTTCAGGCACTTGAGGGAGGATTGTACATCAGCTGGGAAGAGTTCCTTTATTTGCTGTCTTTCTTGTTTTTGTCCTATGAATACCTCCTATGAACAGCAATCAATACATCACGGTTTCACTTTTCCTGGAAGAGTAAAGTCTATCTATACCTGAAACTTTGCTTGTCCCCAACCAAATTGCTCCTTTGCCAACAACTTCCTCCTTCGTCAATGGTTGAGTTCTCTCCAGCAAAGATTAGATCCACGAATGTCTAACCTTATATTTGAGAAGGACTGAATAGAATCAGTTTGAGATATCCCCTCAAATTTGCACAGCTGTGAAAACACAACCTAAAGCGTGAATTAATACCTCTGAAACTATTAATGAAACATTAAAGGTATTACTATATATGGAAGGTATCATTCTTTAAATATGGGATCAATTGTTAACATAGACCTCAAACCGGAAGTTATTCTTCCTAACAGAAGGGATTGAAATGTCCTAACACTTATAACACCACATGGCCAAATGAGAAAACAAGCAAGAATTGTTCAGATCAGGGAAATACTTATTTTTTATAGTATCATCAAATCAGCATATCGATCATAGTAACAATCATTTTCAAAAAATTTCTTGTCATTTTAAAGTCCTAACCCAACTCCTTTAAACATTGCTATGCAGAGATATTAGGGCTAGGTCAATTAGGATCTTGACAAATACATCAAGATTCCAGTAGCAAAAGGATGTTAATACTAATACATATAGCCAGGGCAGGAGGTAATATGGCATGATGATTAAAACCACAGAATCTGAAGTCATAGCACAGCCTGAACTCACACTCTGAGTTAGAATTCCAGCCCTGTCATACACACTGCTAGTGTATTGATGGAAATGATTACACTAATAAAATTACCAGTATTATTATATCCCAGGCATTGCATTGGCTGTTTTGTAGATATTATCTATAATCCGCAAACATGCTTTGCTCATGTTGTTTTCTTTATCTGCTATGCCTTTCCACTCTCACTCTCTCATACACAAATTCCATTATCTAAACGTTACGGGCCAATCAAATGGCATCACTTCTGGAATTTTGTAAATCTGCATCCTCCAATACCTTCTTCTATCACTAGACCCAGACATAATTGATTAATCCCTCCTTCAATATATTTACATAGTACACTTTACATAATTCTATTGTTTCACTTATTCATGTGCTTATATGCCTAAATGAAATATGAACTTCACAATATATCTTGTACAAGTTTCTCTCCTATCATTCGAGGCATTCAGTATACTCTGAAAAATTGTGGCTTATTGAAAATACGAGTACATGCCAGTGAACTTCAAATAGTAAACACATGAAAAAAACTGGTTCTGGAATAGTATAATATGGTTCACAATGGTTCACATTTGAAAAGGAAGAAAGTAAACACATCATTCAGTAATTGCATTGAAGAGAACACTACTGACAAGAGGGACATCAGCAGCAGGAAGAATCAAGCAATGTTTTTCAGCTAGGGCAGAGATGCTTTTTCATTAAAATAATTAATTATTTAGCAAATGGATGTGTGCAAATTTTCTGCCACTAAAATATGAGAACTAAGAAGAAAAATAAAACACTGACCCAATCACCTGCGAACAAAAAAATATCGGCAGGTCTCCACATTAGGAGGATCAGAAATTAAAATCAGAATGGTATCTCTTCATGTAATGGCAGTTGATTCAAATGCATAGGAAAATAAATTTTTGATTTTATAGAAAGTGTCCTGATACTTATTAAATCATGTATGTCTATAGCCCCAATTGAAATAACAGTGTAAGTATTTATCATAATAGAATAACAAAAGTAGATAATTCCATTAGCATTTTTTTCAGTGCTGGAGAAATTTTATTTATTCATTTATTTTTTCAACAACTTTTTATTCCTTGTCTGCTATTAGTGAGGCACTATAGATAGAGGAGTTATCAAAACAAAGTCATTGGTCAGACAGAGTTTATTATATACTGGAAGGATACAGACAATGGTCAAACAAACACATAGTAACAAAGCATATTAAATGATGGTAAGTGCTACGGATAAAAATGAAACAAGTGAGAGGAGCAGGTGCTGGAGGTGTGATTTTATACCAGGTAATCAGGGAAGCCCACACTGATAGAGTAAGGTTTGAGAAGAAATCTGAAAACGGGATGGAGCACGCCATGTAGATTCTTGGGGAAGAGAATCAGTAAAAGAGAATAGCAAATGCAGAGCTCCAAGATTTCAAGCCAAACAGTTTGATTCCAGAGACTATGCTCCTAAAAAGTACTCTACACTTCCTTATAGGGCTGGTGTGAAGATTAAAAGAGCTACTATATAAGGGCATTTATCATGGTGCCATTGGAAAATCTAATTATTATTAGAAAGATTGTAAATACTTACATAGACCAAAGCAGACTTTTGTTATACAGACCTTTGATTCTTCAGTAATATAATAGTGGCACTCTTTATCAGCTTCAAAAATACAGCAGAATTGCAGAATTTTGACTTACTAATAACCACCCCAAAATAATATGTTAAAAATAATTACTACTCAGCTGTGAAAATATTGGCAATATAAAAGGAGTTTTCCTACCAGACTGTATGACCTAGAGATAAAAATAAGAGTCAAGGAACAGAACAAGAAATAATGGCGTTTCCTGAGCAGTCATTGGTGAATATTTTTCTAGGCTTACTGCTAGCAGATTTTACACAACCGTGTTTTATCACGAAACTATCAACAAAATGTAAATAAAAACTCTATTCCATAAAATGTTCCCTTATTTGTAGAATCGACACATTCTGGAACTGCACATGCCCATCAATGTCCTCAATACATTCCCAGAGCCAAGTGGCAGATGCACCATGCGGATGGAAAACGCCTTGCCTGCCTGTGTGACTACACATCATGACTAAATTTGCAACATCCCATCAGTTACAAAATGTTCTCTTGGCATAACCTCTTCTGGCAGTGGCCAAATGCTTGTTCCTAAATTCACGCTTAGAGGAAGGCCAGGCAGCCTTTTTGACTGTGATGGCATAACTCATAGGTAAGCTCAGATGAGCTCGGAGGTACAATATTTTCATGAATATCACAGACTAGTTCAAATAAATGTCAATTTTGTTATTAAACAGAGGAGGTTAGGAGTTATGATGGTCATTAGCTTCCATAAATTGGCTGTCTCCGGGTCAACACTTTCATTTAAATGGTGGCCTTCATCAGCTTCTAACCTATAGAACTCAAATACAGCATCAATCACTACAACACTCCCTCTCCATATACATATCTGAGCAATGCCTTCTCTTTCCCTAGAGCCGTTCCTCTCCATGCACCTCAAAGAGGTCCATAGGGTGAGGAGACACACTGACTTGCAATGTCTTATTTCCCATTATGTTCTTTTTAAGGACCAAAGCAATCTATTTTATTTCTTAAGGTTTCCCCCTCGCTGAGACTTAGAGAAAGTTACAGAGATTTCAGAAATCTTGCCAAGTCATTACAATCTCTATCCCTTATTGGTAGAGCCTAGTCTCCTGAAAGCCCATGTCCTAACTTTGCCTATATTATTCCTCAGTGAGTTTTCTAGGTAACAATGTAGGTATAATTTAATGTAAATTGTCACATATAATTCTCACATTTAAAAATCCCTGTATGATAGCTATTATCATCTCCTTTTAAAGATAAGACTGTATGAGACTGAGGTTCAAACAGGTTTAGGTAACTAAATGATTTCAAAACTCTCATTGACTCTGCTACACCCACACTTTTTCCCCATGATATGTTAGAAAATAAGAGAACGATCATGAATTAAGCATTCAAGAGGCCAGAGGTGGGTCTTGTCTAATGCTACAGCTGTTCTAGTGCAAGTCAGAGCTGATTCCACTTTTTTCCAAATGGCTCAGCTTTTTGTTTTTGCATAACTTGCTTCAAATTATCTGCCCTGTTTTTTTTTTCTCTTCTGTTCACAGGAATTTTTGTGATGGTAATTAATCGACTACCAACAACAAAAAATATTCCTTTTTCAGCTATTGTTAAGTTGCTTATAAAATGCCACCTCAATTATTACTACAATTTGATTCTGAGCTTGTTAGGGAAGGGAGATCAAAATAATACTAAGGCCTTTTTTTTGATTATTTGAATTAATTTGTGGTTTGATTGCTCAAAAAGATAGTCAGTAGTGCCGCTGTGTACTTAATGCCTCTATCAATTGCAAAATATTATTGCTAGCAATTTCATATTTTACAGAGTAATAATATTTATATTTTAGTAAATATCCGAAAATGTCCTGATTGATGTGCTCTGCAGGTAAAATACCCTAAAGTAAAAATGTAAATATATAAACTCACATTTATATTTGTACCAAAGTGGCTCTCAGACTGAGAGCTAATGCTTTTTTCTAAGAAAATAAAAACATTTTGAAATTCTCCCTTTACTTCTTGAAATGAAGTGTATAGCTAATTAAAAGGCAGACATATATAAAAAATAAATGTAACGCATTAATGGTAATGTGAGGTGAATAAAAAAATTAATGTCTTAGGTCAGGTTCCCTAGAAGCAGAGTCTGGCACAGGGACTAGGGCACATGTAATTCACTGAGCGAGTGCTTTCAGGATCAGAAGAGTGAGGAAAGCAGGATAGGGCAGAAGAAGGAGCTAACTAAAGAGATGTTCTCAGCTAGAGTCTACCCTCAGCCCCGTACCACAGAGGAGCTATGGAACTGGGTTGTGCAGTTCATTAGCCGCTAGACATTTGTGTCAACTGCACACTTGAATGTGGCTAGTGTGATCGAGCAATTGAATTTTTTATTTGATGTTATTTTAATTAATTTAAATTTAAAAATCAACTCCAGTTATTGGGAAACTTTTAAGCATGTTTGGAAAAACTGGAGTATGTGAATCACTTTTCAACCGTAAATTAGATGAAATCTAAATGCAGATCACGTGGTGGTCTAGTGGTTAAGATTTGGCACTCTCATTGCTGCAGCCCACATTCGTTTCCCAGTGAGGGAAAAGTACCACCCTTCTGTTGGTTGTCATACTGTGGGGGCTGCATGTTGCTGTGATGCTGAAAGCTATGCCACCGTATTTCAAATACCAGCAGGGTCACCCATGGTGGACAGGTTTCAGTGCAGCTTCTAGTCTAAGACAGACTAGGAAGAAGGACCTGGCCACTCACTTCCAAAAAAAACTGGCCACGAACACTCTATGAATAGCAGCAGAGCATTATCTGATACAGCGCAGGAAGGTGAGAGGATGGCTCAGAAAGATTGGGCAGGGTTCTGCCCTGCTATACACTGGGTAACTAGGCGTTGGAATCAACTCAAGGGCACTAACAATAAATATCTGATGAAAATTTAGTGGTCAAATTGAGATATGCTGTAAGTTTAAAATAGACACCTGAGTTTTAAGGCTTAGTATGAAAAAATAATGCAAAATGTATCAATAATAATTTTAATATTGATTACATATTTAAACAATAATATTTTGACTACAGTGGGTAAATAAAATTAATTTCGCATGTTTCTTTTTTTACTTTTTCTCATATGGCTACTAGAAAATTTTAAATTTCAGGTATAACCTGCATTTTATTGTAATTGGACAGTAGCGTTCTAGAGTAACACTGTCCAAGAGAACTTTATTTCATGATGTCCTGTATCCATGCTGTCCAGTACAGTAGCCATTGGCCAAATGTGGCTCTTGAGACCATGAAATGTAGCCCGTGAGACCAAAGAACTGAAATTTTAATTTTAATTAGTTTAAGTATACATTTAAATTGCCACATGTGGCTGGTGGCTACCATATTAGACAGTGTAGTCAAAGCATGACACAGCAGAACTGGTGGGATGCCTTAAGGTAAAAGGCTGGCTTTTTTAACCTCAGTAGCAGCCAGTCATTGGCTGAGGACTTTCTTTGGGGGTTTGTCTCAGTTCATTCAGGCTGGTATAACAAAATACCACTGATCGAGTAGCTTATAAACAGAAATTTATTTCTCACAGTTCTGTAGACTGGAAATCCAAGATCAGGGTGCCAGTATGGTCAGGTGAGGGCTCTCTTCAGGGTCACAGACTTCTCGGTTGCACCCTCACACAGTGGAAGGGGTGAGAGAGTTCTCTGGAGTCTCCTTTAGACAAGCACTAATCCCATTCGTGAGGGCTTCACCCCCACCGCACACAAGGCCCCACCTTCCAATACCATCATGTGGCATTGGGATATCAACATATGAATTTTGAGAGGACACAAACATTCAGACTACAGCAGAGGTTGAGGGATCTCCCATTCCAGCAGAAGGCAATTCTCTGAAGGGGCATCTTTGAGCAGTTAGTAGTCAACTTTCATAGCAGCTAGAGTATGGGGGATAGGCCAGGTAAAAGGAAAGTAGGCAGGGCAGGGTCCACAGCAGAAAGAAATTTATAATAAAATGACATACATTTTAATATATAAATTCTCAGGTATAACTACACTTGAAAACAAAATAAAATATTCAGACATTTGAACCTATTCATAAAATTATTATGAATGTGATAGCTATTGATACAGGCTGATACAGGTGTGTTGTGTGGAGGTTCAAATACTACGAACAATGTTGCTTTCAGAAATATGATTTTCTAAAATGTAATTAAATCTTGGGAAAATTCTGAACAAAAAAAGATTTTCTTTATATGACAGAGTTGTTACATATTTTAAAATTCAGTGTACATTAAAACTGCAAAAAATGTGCTGGATGAATAAAGTCGAGTTAGATTCCAGGATTAGATAATGATAAACAAGGCTTTCACTTTCAAATTATCTAGAGAGACATTTGAAAGTTGTGAAGAACATTGGAATTTTTCACTTTGGAATTGTCTGCGCATTGATGGTTAGCTTTCCTGACTCACTCGCTAACATACCCTTTCGATCACTGGGACAGACAAAATGCCCCTGCCAGAAATTTGCAACCCCTTCCCCCCCCAAAATTTCCAAAACGTCTCCAGGACACACTACAACCTCACTGAGAACTGTTGGTATAGGCAAATTAATCTTGAGTAAGTGAATTAGGGACATGCGTTATGTTTCATGATCAAATGTTCCACATTCTGCAGTTAAATTTCAAGACCAGTCTAGAAAGATTCTTGCACAGACACATACACACACATTGAAGAGATGATTGTTAGAAAACATATGGAACTAATGTAAATAATGTAAAAGCAGACAAAACACTACATATACCTAATAAGTAGATGCTTGTTATTTTATCGATCTAACGTGGAATATAAAGTTATATTTACTGGTCTCTTATACTTACATGCCTATTTATAAGAGAATTGTGGAATTCGTGGTTCTAAAAGTTCCAGATAACATTCAAGAGGAGTGCCAATTAGAACATAATGACATTCTAATATTATGGACAGAAATATAGAAATTACAACAGTTAATGGAGAGGAGAAAGGTCAAAGTAAATTTAGAGACAGAAATTCTTCTTTTGTTACATCATATTTGCAACCTGCATTACAATAGTTGGTCTCCCTTGGACTCTGGACTGTAGTTATTTTGATTAGTATTTCATGTAAGATTATAATAAGAGTGCAAAAACTTCTTACATCAGGCACTCATACTACATAAAAAAGTGTCCATTAAAACTCTCAGGGTCTTAGAGTTAAAAAACAATCTAGTGTTCCCCTATTGGTGCATCCAGGTTATCGTATATCTTAAAGACTGTAATTTAAACAATTCTGAAATCCCCTACCCTTGAATTTGTCCTGAAAGAAAATGAAGAGCAAAAAAGACAGGCATAGAAGGAAAACAAGATTGCCATCTCATTAGGCATATGATTGAAGAAAAATGTATTGGAATATGTCCGTGATGCCTAACTGCCTTCACAGACTACTTATACTTGCCCTATAACCTGCACATGCCGAAAAAGCCTGTTAGCTGCTGCATAAATTATTTTCCCTAGAGAAGAAGCATTAAGGAACGAGAGGACTCTCAGCAGGCAGAAATATCCAGAGAAAACTAAATTTATGAGGAAATAATTGTTACTAATAATTATAGTAATTACTACTCAGAGAAAACGATACCGTTCTCTATTAAAATCATCTTCTTTTCTTATGTTCTGAACTTCATCATTTCCTGTATATTCTTGAATACATTTCCATAATTTTATCCAACCTCCTGCAATCGTTTAACTTGTTGCTGCCCTCTGTCTTCCTTTTAATCCATACTTCATATTCATTCCAGGTTGATCCTAAAATTACTCTCTTTAGTTACTCCAGGGGAAAAACTACAACATATGCATCATACTCATCTGGTTGGCTTTCAAAGTCCCTAACAATCTGCTCTACCCAACATTTTCAACTGTACTTTTTACTATTCCCTGAAATGCTTTCTTCCCATTGTTCTACCCAAGACTAGGTGCTTAAAGCAGTTCCCAAATTCTAATGATCTGACTTTAAGTGCAGTGGAGGAATATTCTGGATCCTCTACTTAGTTAGGCATCTAACATCAAATTAGTCCTGGCTAATAGTTCTTCCCTATTTTGCTCCCGAATTACAGTATTATCCTGTCATTATGCTATTCCTTATCTTTTAGGTACAGAGACCTGGAAAAACCTGCTATGCCATTTGTCTTGAAGAGTCATTACTTGGCTTTTTGTCATTGCTGTGGAGGATCAATATAATTTACATAATCAACTGAAATATTGATGCTCATTGGGGGCACAATAGGGGGAAATTATTCAAGTGTCAAGATTTTGAGCTGAATGTCACAAGGAGATGGGTGTTCAAAAGGAGGGGGCATTCCAGGACAAATACTTGAAAGTGAAAGGCAAAAATTGTAGAAACAAGCTTACTTCTCCCATTTTTCCTGATAATGATTTCTACAATTCTCATCAAATAATGTAGTCTGTTACTATGTTACAATATAAAGTTTAAGAAAATACTGCAAAAGGCTGCCTTAAAAGAAAGCTTTTTTGCTTTTTCTTTAGCCCTTTTCTACAGAAACCTTAATCATACTATCTTACTCTGGAGCTAGTCTGGAGATATCAAAAGCCCCAGTTCTCATAATATCCAAAAGAGCTTCATAAAATCTCCTAAATTTCTGGAAACTGGCTAGTGGGTTTATTTGTTTGTTTGTTTTTTAAGTTTCTTCAGGACTGGAAAGAGACATTATTACTGTACAAAAAGTCCTGGAGCTGGTTACACATTCCATACCTACTAAATCTTAATATGTTTACTCATTCTGATTTTTTCTATCCGGAATATTTCCGGGACCTCTAAATACCAATTTAAAAGCCATACAAATTATTTGAGTGTCAGTTCATTCATGTTTATTTTTTTCCTATGTATTTCTACTAAATAATGGGGATAACTTGATTACAAGGAGTGAAAACCAACTAAAGTAGAAAGAGTTTTTGACCTCATGGATATCTAATATCAAAAAATAAGGAATAGAGTCCTATGAGGCTACTGGCTCCTTCTCTAATTGAATCTTTTTCTGTATCTCTTTGAAAATCTACCTAGTCTCCTTGTTGTAGAATAAAGAATTTGTCTGTCTTTGTTCCTGGGAGATAACCTCTAACTCCTTGGAATTTCCTGAGTGATATGAGTGTCTTTGTTATTCATGGTTGGCCCTTGGACCACACCTGAGTTTATGTTAAGGAGATAATTCAGGATGAGAACTGGTTTCGGCAGAAAGATGAACCATGTGATTAGATGGTTGGGACATTGAGCCACCTGATATCAGCCCAACCTCCCAATATCTGGGGAGGATAGGGAGCTGGAGGTTGAGTTCAATCACATGGCCAAAGATTCAATCAATCATGCCTACATAATGAAACCCCAATAAAAACTCTGGACACTGAGCTCAGTGGAGCTTACTAGTTGGTGAACACATCGATGTGTAAGAAGGGTGATGTACCCTGATACCATGGGGAGAGGGAACAGAAGTTCTGCATTCTGGACCTTTGCAGACTTTGCCCTGTGTGTCTCTTCATCTGGCTGGTCCTGATTAGTATCCTTCATAACAAAACTACCATTGCAAGTATAGCACTTTCCTGAGTCCTATGTTTTTCCAGTGAATTACTGAATCTGAGGAGATCTTTGGAACCCTAAAATTTGTAGCCAGTTGGTAACAAGTGGGGGTAGTCTGGGGAATTGGAGGAAAACTCTGGTGACCACTGGCAACTTTTTGCTAAATTTTGACTAATAAGTACATTTAGAATAAGTAAAGAATTATTTTCCTAGTTAAGGCATCTTCTCAGTGAAGAAATGAGTTCTCTGCTCCCCTCACAAAGTTTCAATACCTAATGCAAAGATAATGCACATAAAGTAGGTCAATTTTCATTCTTTAGAGTTCTTAAAACAAAAGCAACAAACAACCTTGTTTTCCAGATGAAAATAAGTTGATTCAGCCCATCAAAAACCCACAATATAATCCACAATTGATACTTTCATGTGACAATTATTAAGAATCTTCTACATCAATAAATTTATTAATACTATTGCCTCTGAATGCAAACCTTCTTCCCATGAAGTCCTGCCCCTCCACAATATTGCCTTATATATGAGCTACCTACTTTTAAGTGCTCAAGTGAGCCAAAGTGGAATAATTTTTTAATCAATCAAACAATAGAGAAAACCAAAATTTTGGGTGAGTGAATCGCCAAGGAAATGCTCCTTAGTCCAGTTCACATGTCAAAAATTTTAATTCAAAGAGTGTTACGGCAATTTGAATGCTCCAATAGATCCTAAGAAATTCTCATTGAAAAGTGAATATGTTAGTGCTTTGAGCAAGTAGCCAGAAGAAAGACAAACTCTCCTGAACTAATATGTACCTCACCAACATATGATTTTGGAGATCAGTTCCTGATCAGTAAATGGCTCAGTCTCTCAGTATCCTTGGGTTCAGTTTCCTGCAAAAGAGAGAATATGATTGGCCCTGCTTGGACCAGAGGAACACTCTTGGTTCAGTGAGCTGTGAACAAGAAGCTGGGATTACTTGGTACCAATATGGTCACCTCACCTTTGCCAGAGACTTTAATGTGGAAACTCAAATGGAGGCAAAAATTATGATGGAGACTATATATTGCATAATGACCTAATTAATAATGTATTTCTGTTTGTTGTTACTATTTGCTAGTTTTCCTCTAACTATTGACTGTATGATTTAATTGGGAATCTTTTATGCTCATCCTCAGGACAATGTAGGTCCACAATAGATGATTAATATATCATTGTTGATAGAGTATTAGAAAAGGATATTATAATTTAGTCTTTGTCTATAAGAATTATGTGAGGAATTGGGAGATGATTATGAAAAAAGAGGTCTGGAAAATAAAGAAAAATAATATCAATATGCAAAATACCAAATATATAATAACAGAACTGGTATGATACCATGGAAGGGCCCTCATTCAACAAGGCAGGAGACCAAGATTCAATTCCTGGGTCAGTTGCAACTATTTTTGTATCTATTATCAAGTTATTCTCTGATCTTCATTTTCTTTAATGTAAATAAGACAGTTGGGGAAAATGGATTTCAAGTTGTGTCCAGCGATTTAATTCCCTATAGAAACAAACTTTTATGTTGTCTATGTGTGATAATTTCAGTGGTCTCAGTTAATATTGAAGAAGTAGCAGTGATCAGGGTGAAGGACAGCATTAAGGAAAGAATTTAGAAAAAGAAACAATATTTATTGTGCCCGCAGCTTATGTTATATATTGTTTAAAGCATTCTTAGTCATATTATTTCATTTTATCCTCATAAATATTCCAGCAAAACTGATGTAAGCATTCAAGTGAATCTATTGGCTTATATAGTTGAAAAGTCCTTTGGGCATGGCTGATTCAGAATCTAACAAAACAGCATGAAGACCCAGGCAGTACTGATCAGTTAGCTCTGTTCTTCCATGAGTTGCCTTCATTTTCAGAAGGGTGCTGCCCATCAGAGTGACATGATCACTGTTGCAGATCCTGCTTAACATTCTGCCAACTCACAACGTGAGAAAAAAAACAGCGTAAACCAAGATCCCAAGGATATCAAGGACCCAAATTGGGATCTATATTCATCCCTGAACTAGCTACAGTTGCCCAATGAGTGGAGTACATTGACTTAAATTCAATCTACCTGATACACCTCTAAGAACAGAAGACAAATGTAAGAGAGTAGGGAAAAGTACAGAAAATTCAGGGTATAATTTCTCAAATTACACTTAACAGAGGTTAAGCAGCAGAATCATGGATTTATTTACTCAAAAAATGTTTATTGACCACTGCCTGTGAACCAGACACTGTGCTTGGCACTGGGGATCTAACGCTAAATCATCAGACAATGACTTTAGCTTTCATGCAGATTAGATTGGTGGGGTGGGGAGATAGACAATTTATTCTGAGAATAGATACTTCTATTCATCCAGAATCTCAAAGAGAAGGCAATTACATTGAAGGGAGCCCCACATATACGCTACATTTCCCATCATGCATTTTCAAATTCATAGGTGCCATGGGGCCAAGTGGCAAAGAAGCTGTGCTGAAAGTGGTCCTTAACCTATGTAGAATTGGGGGCCTGCCCCATGGCCTAGTGGTTAAGTTCAGCGTGCTCTGCTTCAGCGGCCTGGGTTCTGTTCCGGGGCACAGACCTACACCACTCGTAGGCACCCATGCTGTGGCAGCAACCCACATACAAAATAGAGGAAGATTGGCACAGATGTTAGCTCAGGGCAAATCTTCCTCAAGCAAAAAGAGGAAGACTGGCAATAGATGTCAGCTCAGGGAGAATCTTCCTCAGCAAAAAAAACAAAAAAGTAGAATTGAAGTGTAGACTGAATTCAAAACATAGAATAAGGCTAAATGGAGTGAAAACATTTTAAGTTCCAGCTTTATTGAGAAAGTGTTAAAAGTAATAATTGATTGAAAGCATTTCAAAATTCCATATAGTAGCTATAATGTCCTTCATACTATTTAGATAAATAGTCCAAATTACTCTGTTTCTTAGTCTTTCTCTTTAACATTATTTATTCTGCTCTCTAAATTACTTATATGCATAGTTATTTTTTGTTTTTTTTTTTTGCCAGGTACACCCACAGAACTTATAGTCAATAGTGACATGACTTTACAATTGAACTACCTCTCACTAACATGTCTTTTCCAAGGAACTCTTGCCCAGGAAGATAAAAATTGCAAATAACTTTATCATTTATTTCAGGAACTTCCTAGGAAACTGTTTAATGAACATCAAATTGCTCAACTTTTCAACAAACAGTATCAAAAACTCCCCAGGATTTCAAGTGTTTACAATCTTAATCCAAAACTCCTAGGTTGGGTCCACTGATCCTCAACTATTATATCACGATCCTTACCCAATCTTAAGCCCCTGCCTTGAAAGATCCACCTAAACCACAAAACCTTGTTACTGTCCTGAATTTGCCCTCCCCACTTAGAGATGCTACTAGACTCTGTCAAGGTAGTGATCTCCTACGAGCTTTGCGTCGAGAGGTGGTTTTGCTGACATTTTCATGGAGTCAGAATTCAATAGCCATGAGAGAGTTTAACCACTGCAATTCTAACACAGTGCCTTCATATACTTGCTGAATGAGTAGATGAATGAATTACAGGTTCATTCAGATTTAGAATAGACCACACTTTATAGTATTGTACTTAAACTATAAAAATTCTGTAGCAAATTACAAGAATGAGGTTAATAAAGCTCTTGAGCCTGTACTACTTCCATATTATTTCTGTTGTCTTCTTAAAGAATATTTCAAAGAATTTTGAAAGGAGAAGTATGTACAATCTGGAAAGAAATGCGCAAGTCATTTGCAGACAAAGAATGGAATTAAAATTGACCGATTTGACTATTCATTGATACCTGATGAGAAGTACTGTATCTGGGATTACAAATTTAGATTTTTTATAAAGTGTCTTCTGATAAAATGTAGATAGTCAGTCCTCAAAAATCCATCAAAAGCTTTTGCGCAATCATTTTTTTTCCTCATCAGCTATAAGTACAAAACCTCTTGTTGAAATTCATGCAAGATAAAGAGGAATCAGAAACAAAACCTAGTAAACAAGGAATATCCATTTTAAGCATTTTGGCCCATTTAAGTAACTGCAAGTCATGGCTTATCTTACTGCCTCCTTAAGGGAATTGCCTCCCTAAAATGTAAACTAATTTTTTTATGTGTGGTTAAAATGTCAATTTTCCATGTTGACATTAATCTCAGTGCCAGGATTAGAACTCAAGATTTAGAGTTTTAGCCTAGGGTTGATTAGACAAGAAAAGAAATAATGGCATTTCCTACTCTGTCTTACAGAGAGAAATAATGCAAATAGGTATAGCCTTAGGGTAGCAAACAATATACATTTGGCCTGTCAGAGTCCTCATGTCCCAGGGGGCTCTCTGTGTGGAGAGAAGGTGAATTCAATGAATGGCAGGTAAAGTAAGAGGCAATCCCTAGTTTCCAGCTTCAGTCTTGGCTTTTGAGAGAGAACGAGAGAATGGCTTTTTCCTCACTACAGAAAGGGGAAACCCATAACTGCAGAGTTAAGGCCAGGTATTCCCATAGACAGGAATAGTTCAGATGGAAATTAAGGACAAAAGGTAGCCTGGTGATCTGGGGTTTTCTCCTACTGGGCAGTTAGACAAAATAGAATGTGAAATGCTTTTGTAGACAACAAAGCCCTATGAAAATGCTAGCCCATTAATCACAGGTGATTTTAATTCCTGTGATATTGATTAGTAGAGCAACTATGCAAAATCTGAGCCAGACACTGTGCTTTCCTGAGCTTTGCTTTTTTTCTCCTCAGTTTCATGAACAGCTGGCTTAACCAAAGCCTATTTTAAGACCCAAAAAAGAGCAAACCTGAATAAAGTAAAGTTGAAGGTTGTAGAGGGCTACAATGAGAAGTTATGGAAGACAACGGAATTCTCGTTTCTCTGAGAAACCTTGGATTCTTCAAAGAATGCTCTACAAAGTATTATGCCTCTAGGGAATGATTCAGTCAATTTCTTACAGTAAATGCACTAAGGGTTCTATCTGGTTTTATTTCCTAGATTGAATATATGTAATTTTAAAAGATATATATTTGACGTACATTCCAAAGTATATATGTACATCCTGTGCTTTTGGGCCTATCTTCTCTGTTTTTGTGGGAATATTGTCTTCCTAAACACAATTTCAGTTCACACAAATGGCAATAAGAAAAATCTCCAGATTTATAGTGAAAGATAATAATATCATGTCAGATTCCCATATTTAGGTACACTACAACTCAGATGTGCAGAGGAAATATAGCTTCTTTTCTGTAACTGATCTAATGGTCTTCACAAGCTCTTAACTTGCCGTGTAATGATAAATAAAATTTAAACTTAAATTTAAAAACAATTTCAAACTTTTCATTTAATTTCCTTTGGTTTCAAACACTCTTTTAATTGATTTAAGCATTTGAGTAAATGTCCAGGTTTTCGGATTTAATTTCCCTGCTCACGTGGCTCCTCAATATTAGCTCTGCAAGTCTCCGGTGGGAATCTTCATAGACATCACGGAGAATGAAGTAGGCAGATGGCAGGGAGACCGAAGAAGACTCAAGGTTCCTATATGTAGGTCCTCTTTCTGTTTTCCAAGCGGAGTGTTTAAGCAACCAAGTCTGTCATTTTTTGGCCCCTGAACTAATCCCTCTTGGGATGCTTCCTGTCGTAAATAGAGTTAAGCTGGTACCTGATGATGAATTCCCAACTTCTCCCCTTTTGATCACAAAATCTCAAAGCACTGTGACCCCTTTATTCCGTCCCAGGCTTAGCAGTTTATCAGTCTACTCAGTATGTCTGTGGTTCTCCATAAGAACATGCAGAAATTAAGGGCCTTCTGTGTTCTTCAGTGGGCCCTGGGGAACCAGGAGCGCTGTTTTAGGCTCATCGGTCTAGCCTCTTCCCCATAATCTCGCACACACCACATTAGACTGGCACTGGGACCAGTGAGGAGCTTCTCCTAGAGGAGAGCAGCCTCTCGGGGAATATACCACAGAAAACAGCTTCTCTTATAGTAACTGGTAGTGAGGTAGGACTGAGAAACTAGAGCACAGATGAAAGACTTGCCTAACTCCTCTCTTTCTTCCCTACCTTTTCTCTGAACGATGGTACATTCAAAGCAACAAGCTTAACAATATATTTAAAAGGTATAAAAAATAGTTTTCAGTTGCACCTGAAAAAAAGTGTATGAAAAATAGTTCCCTCATCTTGATAACTAGCATTTCTATGCCAGGCATGGTGCTAAAATGTCTTATTTAATCCTCATATCAAACTTGTAAATACGCATCAACACTTGATCAAATTTAATGAGTGGTTTTGGGGCTCAAGGAGGTTAAACAACTTCTCTAATGTCACACAGCTGGTATGTGGTAAAACTGGTATTTCTGTCCAAGTACATCTGACTCCAGAGTGGTATCTTTAAGTGTTCTGATCAAACGTAAGAGGGGGAAGAGCTGATTCATCTATACCTATACCCCCGTGAAAAACAAATATCCAGGAAAATAAATAAAACCAAGCAAACATAAGAACTGAAAACTTAGAGTCCAGCAATACAGCAAATACTTTATCAGCAAATACAGGAAATTAATGCTCTTCTTAGAGTTCCCAAGTAAAGGATGCCCACGTGCAGATGTGAATAAATCCCTAGATCTTAAATTCAAATTTCAATATTAAGTTACTCTGTACTAGAAATATCTAAAGTGTTTTTTGTTTCTCACAGTAAACTCTAACTAATAAAATATGTAGAACTAGAAGTGGTTTCAATGAAAGACCTTTAAGATGGACATTTTGTATTGCTTATGTAACTTGGGTTGAAGAGAGTGATTACCTCATCACCAGGGAAAATGGATTGTAGGTGGCCTGTGACATGTGGCATTCACTGCATGCAGTTTCTTATCACTGAGTGGGAGTTGGAGTTCAAGTGTCTGCTGCAAATGATCACTATGATTGCAATGAAGAATACAGAGTTTGTGAGGAGAGCTGGCTTCTTCTGATTGAACTAGATAGCATAAAGATAGAAAATTATAGCACACGGCCTTAAATACTTGGCTTTACCTCTTTCTTTATTCTTGGACTCTACTTTTCAAACCTACCTGCACTGATAGGTTTAGACTTCTTTGAGTTCCTAAAAGAATCTCTCATAACTGACAGTCACTGACTGAGACAACAATAAATCAGACACAGAAATCAATTTGAGGAGTTACAGAAATACAAAGTAATTTGAATTCCCAATCTTGCCAGGTCTCTTATGTAAAGCCAGGCACTGAGTGGAAAAGTTAGGCTCTCAGAATCATAATAGGCACATCTTAATGAGTTACAATAAATATAAGTCTCATAAACCTCCAAATCCCGGTGATGTTCCCTTGCCTATAGAAGTAGCCGCTCTTCACCTTTCTGGGAAGAAAGCTATAATTTGCTTGAAGACACTGAAATGATCTTACCTGTATCAGTCAGAGTCTAGTCAGAATCCATAGCAATTATTTGAACAGAGAGAAGTTTATATGAAAAATTGCTACCTAAGAATAAAGTTGTTAGCTAGATAAGTGAAAGGATAAAATGAGAACTATAAGGGATAATAAAGTTAGCAACTGCAGGACACAGTGACTGCCCCTAAATCTGAGAAAACAAAGGAAGTGATTGGAATTGTCAAAACTTAAAAACTTATAGGAGGGGGCCTGAGAATCTGGGACTCAGACCTCTGAAGAGGGGACACTGGCCGGCTGGGGCTGGTCTGTCGAGGTGGGTGCATGATAAAGCTGATTGTGCCAGTGCTGGAAAAAATTCACTGTGTTCAGTTACTGCTACTGGAATGAACTACTACTGCCAGGGTGAGGAACCATTAATGAGGTGACCCTGACAGGAAGCAGAAGCAAACAGGAAACTCATAAGGAAGAACCAGAAAGAAGCAAGAAGCTTCTTGCCCCTCTAGACTTTCAGTTTCCTTCTAGTACTCTTGATTGCAGAATCTAACTTAGAGCAGTTGACCAATCAGAAATGTATTTGCCGAGACCCAACTCCAGCAACATGAAGAGTATGCAAGGGTACTGGCATATCACCTTAGGCAGTTACCTCAAGAGCACTGGCCGTTTATCCTCCTGCCCTCCTCTTGTCATTCCTCATGACTTTCAAATCCAGAACCAAAGTCATATTCTAACATGCCTCAGGAGGACAAATGGAAGGAGGTGGTTTAGACGTCAAATACATCTGCAAGATTTTGCTAATTTATATTGTCAAAAACCCATGGAATATGTGTGGGAATGGATTCTATGGCTTCTGATAGGGAATAGTGAACACAGCATGAGAGAAGCTGAATTTATCAAGGATGAACATACCAGAAATTTTGAAATCAATTGCATCTCCACCACTTACAAGCTTTGTGAACTTAGACAAAATGCTTAACTGCTCTTTGCCTAATTTTGCTCATCTATAAAATGAGGATAATAATTGTATTTACCTCATGTGATTATTGTGAAGATTAAATTAATATATGTATTTGCTTGGATAAGTATGCAGAACATATTAAGTATAAGAATGTTAACAAATAAAAAGGACTCAAGCAGCTAGAAGCAACTCGAATAGTTTGAGTATTTCAATGAAACTCAGATGTAACACTCACCTGAACTAAATAAAGTTAAGATATTAGAAATCCCGTATATAATATTATGGAAGAAATCCAATGACTTAGAAAGATAAGGAGGCTGGAGTACATTTTTCTTGTGTGACCTGTTCATCCACCCCTTATGTATATAACCCTGGAGTCTACCAAATAAATATTAGTCTAGACTTCTCAAAAGGATTGTGGCCTTTACCGACATGGGTATTCATTTTACCATGAGGAAAGAGAACAATCTTGACTTTTCAAGGACTACCATACAGTGGCTCCCAGCAAACAATAATATTTGGGGTCTCCTATGAGATAGAAGTTTACCAGTCAGAATAAGAGTTTATACGAGTTGGGTGATAAATGGAGTTTGGCTTGAGTTCAGCTCCAACAGCAGGTCTATAAAATAAACCTATATTTATTTCTACCATTTTTTTATTACATAATTGGAACAGACAACTTTGGCAGCCAATAGAATTCCCACATTGGTTCCCTCGCTTGTAGAATGAGGATTATTTTGCTTGTTAAGGCCTAGGTAAAAGCCCTTGGAATTCCCCTCTATACCAAAATAATAAACCAAAATCAATCTCACAACTCCGGTGCACCAAAGATATCAGTGCCACCAGAAGTCTTCAAGGATGTCAAGGTGATTTCTGTCATATCTCCGTTTAAGTAGCAGAAGATAGACTGGTATTGGGAAAAGAAGATGGACTGGTCTTAGAGAAGTCCAGCGAATTATTTTAAACTTGATCAAGTGGTTATAAGCAACTGGAGCTCCTGTGCCCCTTGTGGTCTTTTTATTCCAGCTAATCAACATGCTTCTGACAACTGGTCAGCAGTTTTCGCTGTGCAAATTCTTTTTTCTTCCTCTGTCTTAATAAGCAGATGCAGTCTGCGTTAAGGTCAGCAGTATGCCTTTGCTATCCTACCTCTGGTTCTCTGCATAAACTGGCTTCAAGAATCTTGATCACCTCACTATCCTACAGGATATTATGCTGGTCCACTGCATTGATAACATTGTGTTGACTGAATTTGGTAAGGAAAAATACTCTAAATCCCTATTTTTCATACAAATATATGCTGGAGAATAGGAGGTAAAAACTCAAGGTGTCGCCTCAATGTTAGACATTGGTCTGGAGATATGGAGATAACTCTCCAAACTAAAAAACAAGTAACTTCATCTTACACAATAGTTACTTCCTCAGTATGGAGTAGCAGGGGTGTTGGCAATGATGGGAGTTGACATTGAGTAATTTTGAAACCAATAGTCCAATGATATCATCTTATTCAGTTCTCATCCTTCCAACATTTTAGCAATCATTGAAATCTTATATTAAATTTATTTCTGCTTGAAAAATAATGATTTCTGTTACTTCCCTGTACCATGATGGATACTGAATTAGTTTCACATTGCAGCTGTAACAAATTACTACAAACTTAGCAGCTTAAAACAATATCCACGTTTTATCTTACAATTATGGAGGATAGAAGTTCAAAAGGCATCTCACTAGGCTAAAATCAAGGTGTCAACAAGCCAAATTTCTTTCTAGAGACTCTAGAGGAAAATTTACTTTCTTGCTTTTTCCAACTTCCACAGGCTGCCCACATTCCTTGGCTAGTGTCCCCATTCCATCTTTGAGGCCAGCA
Source organism: Diceros bicornis minor (assembly GCF_020826845.1). Taxonomy (NCBI): domain Eukaryota; kingdom Metazoa; phylum Chordata; class Mammalia; order Perissodactyla; family Rhinocerotidae; genus Diceros; species Diceros bicornis. Next base: position 37,205,106 of record NC_080746.1, read on the forward strand.
ATGGTCAGTACAGTCTTTCTCACATTGCTTCACTCTGACTCTAACTTTCCTGCCTCTTTCTTTTACTTCTAAGGACTCGTGATTACATTGGGCACACCTAGATAATTCAGGATAATCGGCTCATCTCAAGGTCATCTGAAAAATAACTTAATTCCATCTTCAACCTTAATTCTCCCTTGCCACGTCACAGAACACATTCACAGATTCCAGGAAAGAGGACGTGAACATCTTCAGAGGACTATATTCTGTCTACTACAACTATGTTTCCTTTCCCCCGACCTCATATTTCTATGAGAAAGAATTACCATTTAGGAAACTTCTTGAACTCTCTCTGACTCCTCAGTAGTAACAGTGACTTTTACTGAACTTGGAAGGTATAAATGAGCACACCTGCCTCACCTCGTTCTGTATTCTGCTGGGTCACTGCGAGGGTGCACAGAGCACGTTGCACTATATCTGTGCAAGATGATACTGGGAAGAGACATGAAGCTGTCTATTATGTGCTGGGTGGATAATCCTGGGGTGCCTAATCCTGGGTCAATTGTTAACCAGATGTATATCAACGTATCTAAAGTACATTGCCTAAAACTCATTATCAATAATTAAGTATTATATCTTTAACTATCTGTGTCTAGTATCTACATCTTAAGTGGTTCCCAACTCTGACAAAGAAAATAGGGATGCAATATATTAACTTTGTAATGTGCCAAAGAAAATAATAATAGCTGCTACATGAGTGGTTATAAGCATTAAATGTTGTATATTTTAAAATACTGTCTAGAAATTGACAAAGCAAAAATATAAAGAATTTATTCGGAAAACTAATTGCTAAGTCCATTAAGAGAGAATTTGCACTGGTCTATTGAGGTAACTATAATGAACTAACATGGCCATTACATTAGGTGTACATAAGTCATTTGGGTTCTGGACCCAATTTCAATGTGTGGGAGTGTAGGGTTCCCCCACACCAACAAGCAATGATTGGGACAACAGCTGGATGGCCTACAATCCAACTCAGTTCCAACATTATTTACCCAGAGATAGCATCAGATCCCACAGGTTAAAGGTTTAGTCCCACAAGACTGCTTCCCCACCCACCTCACTTCAGTTGCCAGTTGCAAACCCATGGTACTTCTGACCAACTGGCTATAAACCAGAGGTTCCCACAACCCCCTCGCTGAATTTGATTCATTTGCTAAAGCAGCTCACTGAACTGAGAAACATTTTGCTTACTAGATTACTGGTTTATTATAAAAGGATACAAATCAGGTACAGCCAAAAGGAGGAAATGCATAGGGCAATGTATGAGGAAAGGGCTCAGAGATTCCATGCTCTCTCTCGGCTTGCCACTCTCCTGGCACCTCCTCATGTTTGCTGTAAAAGATGACCTGAATAGAGCCATATTAAAATAGAGCCAGGGGGCTGGCCACCGGGCGCAAGCGGTTAGGTGCGTGGGCTCCGCTGCAGTGGCCCGGGGTTCGCTGGTTCGGATCCCGGGCGTGCACCGACGCACTGCTTGGCGACCCATGCTGTGGCGGCATCACATATAAAGTGGAGGAAGATGGGCGTGGATGTTAGCCCAGGGCCAGTCTTTCTCAGCAAAAAGAGGAAGATTGGCAGATGTTAACTCAGGGCAGATTTTCCTCACAAAAAAAAAAAAAATTGAGCCAGAGCAGCAATTTCAGAGGAATTGTCTTGTACATCTTGTTTTCTTTATCTTCCAAACTGGACCAAACCACCAACATTCCAAGTCAGTAAGGACAAGAATATCTTATTTCTAAGGACTGATAAAACTGGACTTTGCTGATAACCAAAATATTAACCAATCAATGAAGTACAAGTCTAGCCTTTTGCCTGGTGATCAAATCTCAAACCAATCTATGAAGTACAGACCTAGCTTTACCTCATCTAGCACCAAGAAACTCTTCTTTAATACAAGTCACCTTATCCTCCCTTTTTCCCATAAAAACCCTAAGCCCCTCTCCTGTAATCAGAATGCATTTTGGGTTTCTACCTGAATCTGTGTATCCCAAATTGCAATAATAATTCCCCAAGTAAATATCTGCTGTTTGAATTGTAGTGATTTTTTTCTCAGTCGACATCATCAACCTGGAAGCTCTTCGAACCACATCTTTTTGAAATTTTATGGAGGCTTCATAACACAGACATGATTCATTAAATTGTTGGCTATTGGTGATTAGCCATCAAGGTCGAGGGGTGGGACTGAAAGCTTCTACCCTCCAATCACAGAGTTGGTTCCCTTGGCAACCATCCCGCATCCTTAAATGACTTAGGGACATTCCAAAAGTAACCTTATTAACATAACAAAAGACACCTTTATGTCTCTCACCACTTAGAAAACACCAAGGGTTTTAGAAGTTCTGTGCTAGACACAGGATGAAGACCAAATACATATTTCTTATTATAAATCACAATACCACAATAAGTATCTTTAGTTATCTGGTATTGTCACCAACTAATTGGCCTGAGGAACTCAAGGGAGGTTGTAGAAGCATTTAGATGTTTCTCCAAATTGGTTTTTTGGTTTGCTATGTTAAGAGATGCAATCACCAACCCTGAACTGGTCCAAACCCCACCGCAAGAGCAACACCTGCGAAGATGGGCCAAAAAGTGCCCAAGAGATGACTTTGCTTCATTTTAATACTAAAATCTCCGCCCCAGGAGGAGGCTAAACCTTATTACCATAACATGTGATGTATGTGGAAGCATGTTTCCAACTGAGCCTGCACAAGCAAATACCCATCTCTCCCATTTGAATATTCATTCCCCACCTAAAATAAAAGGCCCCTGTTTCCTTGTGCTCAGGGAGCTACGGCTTTGGGAAATAATTCCCCGTGGGATCCTTATTAGTGGCAAATAAACTTTACTTTGTGTGACAACTACTGGTGAAGGCTTTGATTTCAACTCACCAAGAAGCGGACCCACTTTGACGTGGATGTCTATCATCTACACATTAAAACTTTTTTCTATTTCTTTTAGGCCGAAACCAAAGTGGGTTCGCCTCCTGGCGAGTTAAATCAGACTCTCCACCAGAAGTAGTTGTCACACAAAGTAAAGTATATTTGCAGTAAATGGGAGACCATGTGGAATCATTTCCAAAGTCATGGCTTTCCCTGAACAAAGGAAAGCAGGAACCTTTATTTCGGACAGGGAATGAACATTCAAAAGGGAGAGGCAGGTATTTGCTTACGCAGGCTCAGTTACAAAATGTGCTCCACATACACTGCAGGTTATGGCAATAAGGCCTAAACTCCTCCTGGAGAGATCTTAGCATTAAAAATAAGGCAAAGGTCACAGCCCTAGCTCTTGTGGTGAGGGTTGGTCTGGTTCAGGGTAGTTGGTGATTTCATCTCCTTAACATAACAAAAGGAAAAAAAACAATTTGGAAAAACAGTCAAATGCCTCTGAACCCACCCTTAAGTTCCTCAGGGCAATTAGTCGCTGACAATACTACCAAAAATTAATCGCCTAATTCTGTGGCTAAGGAAACAGTATAATATGAAGTTTACTACAATTTCTTCATCAATTTTTATCAAAATTATGATCAAATAATTTATTAAATAGGTCCATAGAGGGCCATTAAGTGACTTCTGTGCTGACCTATATACTTAATTTTCTGAATAAATCTCTTATATTTTTGCTTTGTCATTTTCTAGATTTTCATAAAAACAGGAGACTGCTTTTTTGCAAAACAAAATTGTTAAATAAAACATGAGGGATGCCATTTCTAAGGTTATGTTCTTACACTAAATAACATTTTAAAATTATATTTATTATCGCTCTCTGACTTCAGCTGCATGTAAATCATTCCATAATTTTTTGGCATCAGTAAGCATTTCAATGTTTTTTTCAAGTTTAGTCTATTTTATTTACAAGTTTGTAAAATTTGTTGGTTAACCATGCCAGAATCTCTACCCACCCACCTCAAAACCTGCCTAAATCCCACTACTTCCTTAGCATTGACTTAGATATTCCTTTATCCAGGAAGAGTTTTCTGATATTCCTTAAACTTTCTTGGGTACCTTTTCTCTGCAACTGCACAGTATTTCCCATACCAGTTGCCCTCGTTTTTGATACACCTTGTTAATTTATCCACCTCTCCTACTAGAAGGTAATTTCCCCCAGAGTAAAAATAGCATGTAAACTTGCTCACCATTTTATCCACAGTGTCTAGCACAGTGACTTACACATTACATTGCATTTACACTAATATGCATAAGATTTATTATTTATCCTCTTAAGCTTTCCAAATATTCATCACTGACTTAATGCTTCGTAATGGAGACCTGCACTATTAAGGTAGTGTTGTAGCAATACAGTTGGTACATTTTAGTTTCTGAATTGAACTGACAACCGGCAAGGTTTATTTCTTAACGGACATATTTATATTAATGTCAAGAAAGAAGACAGCAATGCTTCACTAACTTCTCATTTTTGATGCTAATTTAGATGTGGCATGGTGTTAGACTCTTTTCTCTTTTCTCAGGAAACCAAAGGATAAAGCTTCATGATTACAATGGACAAGCCAAAGTAGCAAATGGAGAGCTAAGATGTTCTTCCCCTAGGTTACCATGTTTTTATTCTTGTCATTGTAACAAAACCACAACTCATGAACTAACTCCTGATTATTTCTAAATAGAGAAGGCACATGAAATTCCTAACATTTAGTTCACAGTTTGGAATGATGGTTGCTTCCAGCCGAACTTAATTAGTTTTGGTAATAAATTCAACAGCTTTGTCAAATCTAATATCTCTCATTCCTTTTCAAATCAGCACACTGTTTATTATATAACTTCTGTAGCAGCATTTTTCCTGTGATCCAGTACTAAGGCCGTCTTCGTGATAGAAAAAATAAGGCCACTCACTGGCTGAATTTCTAAATAAGAAGTTTACCTTTAGGAACTTGAATTTTCCTTCTTTTAAGTGTCCCCTTTTGGTTGGAATCATTAGTTTAGAGGCTAGATAAACATGAAGGTTCTTTAATATGTAACATTCATTCCTTCAATAAATATATATTAAGCTATTATCATAGATGCCAAGGACTATTCTGGGCACTGGGTATATAGTAAAGAACCAAACAGACAAAAATCCCCTCCAAAGTTAATGCTACCTCTAAATAAAGCAGCAAAAATATTATTTTATCTTGTTTTGTTTTTCAGTCTATCTCATTGTCTTAATAACTTGTCCTGATATTCAGTCCATCTTACTTTCATATCCCATCAGGTCTCCAGTCCCCATTAAACTCCATTGTCCTACAACTTTCCTCTCTATATCCATACCTCTCAAATCATCCTATTCTACATCTTATTCACTCAAGGTCCAGATAACTAGATGATTGTAGGTGTCAAGGATTTTAATGCCAATAATGAAATAAAATGTAAATCATCCAGCAGCCAATAGCACCCAGCATATTAGCATTATAACAATGGTTTTAGGGGGAAAGAAAGAAAGAATAAAAGGAAAGAGAGAGAGAAAAAGAGAGAGAGGGAGCAAGGGCAAGCATGCAAGTAAGCAGGGAAGGAAGGCAGGAAGGCAGGAAAGATGGAAGGAAAGATGGAAGAAAGGGAGAGAGGAAGGGAGGGAGGGAGGGAAAATAACAACAACAAAACAGTAACACGGCTGAATCTTAGTTGTCAGTAATCCCCAGAACCATACCTGTCATTTGTAGGCTTAAGCCTTACTTTACGCAGCGTTCATCATTCATGAATGGAACTTGGCCCTCATTTATTTTCTGAAACTATTGATGGTTTATTGGCCAAAACCCATAGATATCATCCCTGAGTGATGGTTTAAGTCCTAGAACTTATGGGCCAAATTTATGGAAACTACCTGTATTAGTTTTCTATTGCTGTGTAAAATACTCCCACAAACTTAGCAGCTTAAAACAACATACATTTATGATATGACCATTTCCATGGGTCAGCAGTCAAGTACTGGTTAGCAAGGTCCTCTGTTCAAGGTCTCACAAGGTTGAAATCAAGATGACAGCCAGGGCTGCAATCTCACAGGAGACTCAGAATTCTCTTTAAAGCTCATTCAACTTGTTTGCAGAACTCAGTTCCTTGTGGTTGCTGGACTGAGTTCCCATTTTCAGGGAGTTGTCAGCCAGGGACCAATCTCAGGTCTTAGCCATGAGGCCCTCTCACAACATGGCAGCTTATTTCTTCAAAACCAGCAGAATAATATCACTCAAGTCTGCTAAAATAGAATCTTACATAACATAACATAATTACAGACCACATTCAAGGGGAGGGTACTATACAGGGCATCTACACCAGGGGGCAGGAATATTGCCAACTATCTTAAAATGCTGCCTGCCATTTTGGTTTCCTCTAAGGTTTCTTATTTTACATTTTAAAAGTAGCCTTGTTTTTCAAAAGACTTGCTTGTAGATAAACAATGTGGAACAGGTATGGATTTTATAATGCAGAAACAATTTAGCTCAATTCAGAGAAAATCTGCCCATTTTCCTAGAGAATTTTTCCTCCTCAAAAAGCACTTCTGGCTACTTTCTCTCCTAACAATGACAGCAAACTCTTTTATAAAAGGTGGTCTATGAAATGTCATTTAGGATTATGTTTAAACTACCAAAATTAAACTATATCAAGGATAATAGCTTATAGTCTTAAAACATGAGTTTCAAGTGAGTGGTTTGTGTGGAACTGGGTGTGTTCTTCTAGCTCCTTTCCTAATATTATGATTCAAAGAGTCTTTTAGACCAAAACACACTACCACATTTCTTGTTTATCTTTTTTAGTTCAGAACTGCAAAATATGCCAAGTACAGAAGAGTCTATGAATTCTTCAAATACTCTCTAATATTAAAGATTCAGTATAGAAAATGAAAAAGATTTAAAATGCGCAGAAAAACAAGACCAGAGCTTTACAGACCTAAATCATACAAAAACCTGTTTAAATTCAGAATGTGTTGAATTCTCTGTATACTTAATAGATAAAGAAGTTCTTTTTTTTATTTCAAACACATACACTGAGTGCTGAAACACATTCAAAGAAAATTATATTCCGAGTATAGAAACTGTAAGGCACATACACATACTGAACCATGACAAAATAATCTATTTGTTAACGTGAGTGGTTTCTTTGCACGGGAGTGATATCGTTAACAAACGGGCTTTGAATATTATTTTTGAAATATATATTGCACTGTAAAAAAGAAAAAGTAAAATCCTGGTTTATTTTGTATCTTGTGAAGTAGATAATTCTAATTTATGTCTTCTATTTTTCTCCCGCACTCACTGCAGAAATAAGAAAGAGCATAGGGATGGGGGAGGTTTGACCAGGGAGGTACCAACCTGGGGAAAAACAAAAACATAGTCGTTATCATAAAGTTAAAGCAATGCAAAGTAGCATAGAAAAGCACTGATTAGATATTGGATGGATTTAAAACAAAAGCAGAATTTTCTTTTTTTTTTTTTTGGCAGGGAAAGATTCGCCCTGAGCTAACATCTGTTGCCAATCTTCCTCTTTTTTTTTCCTCCCCAAAGCCCCAGTGCCTGGTTGTATATCCTAGTTGTAAGTCCTTTGAGTTCTGTGTGAGCTGCTGCCACAGCATGGCAGCTGACAGATGGGTAGTGTGGTTCTGTGGCTGGGAAATGAAGCCAGGCTGCCGAAGTGGTGAGAGCGCTGAACGTTAACCACTAGGCTATCAGGGCTGGGTCCACAATTTTCTTTTTTTTTATTTGGATATGTAACCATGTAAAAAATATTTTCATTAAAAAAATAAAACCTGACGCCAGTTAATATTGCAGATTCTGTTACATTCTAGTATGAGTGGAATTGAAGTGAAATGGGGGAGAAAAGTTTTTTGGCATTGGATAGATTTGTGATTAGTTCGGCTGGTAGAAAACAAACCAAGGAAGCAGGACCATAAAGTAAATGATTTACTTTAATGACAAAGTGTTTCTCTGCCTGATAGAATCAGGACTGTCCTCTAACCTTTCTCACCAACTAAATAAAGGCTTGCTCCCTGTCTCCTGAATTAGAAATTACGGAAATGTCTAATTACCAATTTATAAACAAGGAAGCTAATTCAATAACCTGAGAGTTTCCTTTGTTAGATGTTTGAGTCATCTCAAGCTCTTCTACACCATTCTTTAGTCAGGTCCTGTTGAATTTACACATTATTGCCGTTGTTATGCGTGTTTGCCCTTCTTCCACTAATCAATTTTAAAGCCTTTTAGCTTTCCCCTGTATCTACGTCATAACCATTGGTCATAATCACTGACAGAGACTAATATGGGCAATTATTTATTTATTCATTCATTCATTTATTCATCCATTTATCCATACATATAAACATCTATTCATTCAATATTTGAAGACTATCTATATCACTCAGGGTGCCAAGAGGGAAACAGAACTAGTAGCAGATATTAGGAGACATATATACATATTATATCAAACATCAGATACACACAAACACACACATAAATTCATTGCAAGAAATTGGCTTAAGCGATTGTGGGGACTAGCTAGGCAAGTCTGAAATATGAAGGCAGGCCATCAGGAAGGGCAGGTTAGAAACTTTTCAGGACGAGCTGAAGCTGCAAACCACAGGCAAAATTTTTTCTTCCTTCAGTTCTGGAAACTGAGGAAACCTCAGTTCTGCTCTGAAGGCTTATCAACTGGTTGAGTTAGGCTCATCCAGGTTAATGAAGATTATCTCCTTTACTTAAAGTCAGCTGATTGAGGACGTCAGTCACATCTACAAAATACATTCATTGCACCACTTAGATTAGTGTTTGATTGAATAACTGGGGACTATAGCCTAAGCCAAGTTGACACATAAAACTGACCATCGCCATATCAAATATATGTAAAGTACCATGACAGGAACAATGGGAATTGCCACAATGATGAAGCTGTGTTCAACTAAGAATGTTCTTCTCCAGGTGGGGATCCCTAATATAGACAACATTTCTGACTATTCTGTAAAGTGAATAATGAAAAGTGATTTGATATAATGGGGAAAATGACCCCTAATAACTCATTTATCAAGATCTTATTCATGTGACCTTCTCTGATTAATTCTTCTTTAACTACTACTTCTGATATCTGCTAGCTCTCCTATAGAATTCATATAAGGAATAGTTTTCGTGTTCAACCAAAAATAGCAAGTTGTCGCATTTAGCTATTTCGTGAGTACACTTGCTCCCCATGTTGTAGTTAAGCTCCTTGAATAAAGAAAATACACAGTGCTTGGGTACTCCCTCCATCTCCTAGAATGCTTTTGGGGACATGATAGATTTATTGATAAAAAGTAAAAAGCTAAGTCCACTACTGATTTAAACCACATTTTTTAATATTTAAAATTCCTGGAAACTCGTAAGTAGGGGATATGAGTTATGTTGGTCTGAAAATAGAAATTAAAACAAACCCCACCTTGTGTCCCTATCCAATAACATCACTGACCTTTTTATATAAACCCTTCTCCCTGAGGATGGGCCAACAGACATTGAAGCCTGTGAAGGGCTGCGCTGAGACTCCTAAACCTGACTTCCTAGTACCTCTTCCTAAGAATGTCATCACTAATCCAAAGAGCTCAACTAATGGAGTTTAAAGTGACAGAGTCTTTTATAGAGTAATAAAGCCTTTTAAGATGTACTTCAGGGGCTTCTAATCCTCCCAGTAACATAGTAAATATAATGAACATAAAAATTATCTTGCAGCTGTTGTGTGTGTCAGTAGCAATAATAAACTCCCAGCACTGCAGAAGACCAAAATAGCATCTGGTATTGTGATTCACCCAATTTAATCACATGGAGTTTGAAGATTTACCATTTCACAAGCTTTGTTTATTGATTTATCACCTTCTTATAAGATTATACGAAATCCTGTGGAACACATAGTTAGCATGGACCCATTCTCCTCACCCCACAGACTCATATACACTACCAAAAGGGCTCTCATGTACAGCCTCAAGGAGAGACTTAGCATTATACAGTAAACAGTGCTGAGTGAAAGACAGAAATCACACATGGAGGTGAATTCTTACAATTTGTAAGGGTATGATGATTTCTATCACTATATTAATAAGCAAAATTAATGAACATTTCCTAGCCTCTTACTTTAAAATCTGCAGGTATTTTCTTGATAATAACTACAGAAATTTACTAAGATTACCAATGATGCCTTTTTTATACACAACAGACCTTGAGTCAGAATTTAAAATATAGTACTTTTTTATAAATCATAATCTTCTTTTTTTGTTTTTGTTTTTGTTTTGTTGTTTCCAACCAAGACAATAACAAACTCATTTATAAAGCTTGTAGTCTGATGCACACCTTATGGAAATAATGAAAATCCATTTCTGTAGTCCAAATTCCTTGTTCGCAGATTTTTGTGGCTTCCTCCACATAGCTACTTTACAACAGTGGGAACTGCGAGACAGATGTGTTTTCCACATCATGAAATTTAATATGGTCTATTAATCGTTATGTAATATCAAACAGCTCTCATCATATCTGTATGTTTAATATTTAGAAAATATTCTCAGTTTAAAAGTAAATATTTTTTCTTTAAATTTTTATTCATGTTATATGCCCTTTATATTAAAAAATAGAATTTGACCAAAGATTCTTGTGTTGTATATGCTAGCTCTATGCTAAGCATAAGAAGTTCAAAATTAAAAAAGACACGGTTTCTGATCTAAAAGAGAATGATGCCTTTAAATGAAGGAGGTGAATGGAAGGATGGAACCCTTTCTTTTCCAACACTCTCTCTGAACGTGAACCCCCATTAATACTTGCTTAACATTGTTAACCAGAGATAAAGTTTCTATAGTAAATGCTTACAAAGAGATCACAGAATTTTATTTTAAAACCAGAAGATACACTTAAAAAGAGATATAGTAAAATGAATAAAGAATTAAAGAGCTTTCTCCTAGCTATTAGAGAAGGCATTTACTATGCTCAATACCCATCCCTCTCCGCCCTGAAAAGAAAAAATGCTGAAGCCAAAATATAGTTGCATCTTGGATTTCATTTGTTTTTATTGATTTTCTGGCTTTGAGGATAATGTTCTGCAGTGAAGTGTTGGTGCTTGGTGTGTGTCAACTGCTGTTCTGATAGTGCTCATGTTATATGTCCAAAGTTAAAGGATTGTTCTCTCTGTATGATGTAGCCATGACTGCTATTGTTGCTCCTTGTCAAGATTTACTGATCTGGAATATTCCTGTTAAGAAGAAATAGAAGAATTTGCTACCTAAAGTAAATTAGTCACTGGGTCTCCAGGGGATATTTTACATGTCTATCCTTTTCACATACAAGAATGGATCATTTTCTCTGGAAAAGAAGGAGTTAAAAATGACCAAAAATGGCTTTCAAGTGTTTACAGGGCTGGGAAGAATAACAATTGACTAGAAAGAGAATGCCGCCTTCCTCAACGTCACAACAGGAGGATATGGACTTTGAAATACAGTGTGTGGGATTTAGGTTTCCACGTGAGGGGAAGTTTGCTGATAAAGATAAGAGACTCTGTCCTTCCTGACTATCCATTTGTCTTGAATAATTAATGCGTAATCATGCTTAGTGGATGACAAATGAATAACTTAATAACATGTAAGATGCTTCACAAGTTGGGATAGATTATCCCTCACCACCATGCAAACCAAGTAATTGATAACTGATAACTTTTACTATGAGGTTGGAAGACATAGGGTTAATATGCCACCTCAAAACATGTACTTAGCAAACCAACAACTTTAAGATACTTGGTAGAAATATACGTGAGGGGCCGGCCCCGTGGCTTAGCGGTTAAGTGTGCGCACTCCACTGCTGGCGGCCCGGGTTCGGATCCCGGGCAAGCACCGACGCACCGCTTCTCCGGCCATGCTGAGGCCGCGTCCCACATGCAGCAACTAGAAGGATGTGCAACTATGACATACAACTATCTACTGGGGCTTTGGGGGAGAAAAAAAAAAGGAGGAGGATTGGCAATAGATGTTAGCTCAGGGTCCGTCTTCCTCAGCAAAAAGAGGATGATTGGCATGGATGTTAGCTCAGGGCTGAGCTTCCTCACAAAAAAATAAATTAATTAATTAAAAAAAAAAAGAAATATATGCGAGACTCAACATACTCAGCCACCTCTTACAGAATTCACTAAGTTCTGTAAGAAAGAGACAAGCTGCTTATCTGACCTAACATAGGAAAAAAAAAAAGAACTTTAAGAAAACACATTTTGCCTGCAGCCAAAAATTCAAGACTACTGATCATCTGATAATCATAAATTTTGCAGAATTGAAGAATCAAAATCCTTTGTCTCGTGGTAAAGCTAGTGCATGCAAAAACCAGGAGGCAAGAAACTGGATAGAAACTAGATTCAAGGAGGCCTGAAAAAATGGGTCTGACCTGCCAGGCATCTCTCAATTGCTTTCTTGCCAGCAGAAGTCATTTGCTCCATCATCTAGGATATAGCCAGTGAGTAGGGGCTGATTAGTTATGCTTCATCATCTTAGACTGAGAGACTGGGTAGACCTGAGGCTGGCAATTAAAGGATAGACGCCATAACAGCAGATACAGTTTCAGTGGATCTTTCTTCATTATATCTCTAGCTTGGTTTCTAGCCCAGGTTATGACCAGAAATTTAATTAGCCAACTAGTAACCACAGTAAATCTCAGGAAAAATATAGGGCCTGTAATCGCTCAGTGAAGATGTCTATCCCTAGATTTCCATAATTGTACCAATAAGAAGTGGGCTTTTAATGTGATGGAATTTCAAAAAATAGAAATACATCTCTAGCCCTACTGAGTCAAAGTCATGAGAGATAAGACAATATGGATATTCTTCCAGGATCTGGAGCAAGAAGTGGAAAACCAGGGACTAACTTCACTGGCAGGGAAGTTCTTGTTATTTCTGTCCAGCAAAATTAGGATTATGACATAGAGCTGTGCTATCTTGTTGTAGTCAATTTCCGAAGATGTTCCCCAGTGAATCACTTCTCCCAGTGTTCATGTCCATACGTGGTCCCTTCCGTATATAATTGGAGATGTCCCTGTGATTAGCTTTAACTAAGAGAATGCAGTGGAAGTGACCCTGTGACAGTTCTGAGCCTACACTTTAAGAAAGCCTGGAAGAGCTTTCTAGAGAGCCCTGAGCCTGCATGTAAGAATTCCATCTACCTCACTGGAGAGACCACAGAGAGGTAACTTGTGGAAAGAACAAGCAGACAAACCATGTGAATAGAGAGAGGCACCCCTACATAGAAAGGGAGAGAGCCCAGCTGTCCTAGCATGCCAGTGTAACCTCCAGATGAGGCCAGCCCCAGCTGCCACCAGACCGCAACCACAGTTGCAGAGAAAAAACAAGTGAGACTGACAGAACAATGAAAGATAATACAGCGATTATTTTAAGCCACTAAGTGTTGGGGTGGTTTGGTGAGCAGCAATAGATAACTGGAAAAGAAGTTGTCAGCTTCTTTCTTTTTTTTTTCTTTTTAATTTCTAAATAAGTGTTATTACTGTGGTTAGCCTGTTTACCATCCCATAGTATATGGAAGGTCTTGGAATTAGTTTAAATTAATCACTTAGGCATAGGCTATGGACTGTGTGAAGCCACATTTAGACAAGACTGATTGAAATACTCACCATGCATTGATCCTGAATCTAGAGCAGAGTGCAGCAACTACACATGAGTTGCATTGTGGGAAAGATTATTAGATCATTTTTGGTTTTATACGGAATAGTTGCAATATGTTATGAGGAAGCACACTTGGAATAATTTGCATGAGGAAAAAGAGTGCCTATAGCGGTGGGGGCTGGATATTCACTTGCTTGATTCTTCTAGCATTACTTCCCTACTTTTCCTGGTAACAGAAGCTTCTTTGGTGGGGAACCTACTGCATATGGTTCGGGTAGTACAGATGTCATCCTACCACCACCACAGGATGCTGAGCTTCTAAGGAGGACTATTTATGTAGGAGTTGCTTATCTAGAAGAATGTGAGTCTAAGAGTGCTGCCATCCTGCTTGCCTACCACATACGGAGAGTCTGAGGGAGAAGCCAGACCAGACAGACGAATGTATGTCTTGAAGAGAGACGGAGAAAGAGAGAGAGAGAGAGATACCTGATAACATTATTTAAGCACCTGAAGAGGTGACACTTAGCCTTGCCAGGAATGTGTGCCAATAAATTCTCCTTATTTCTTTATTATTGTTATTATGATTATTGTTGTTATTTGTTTTTGAGTTTTCTATTTTTTGTTATGGAAGGAGTATGATGTTGTCATTTCCACAAAATTTTACTATAACTTTCCTTGAGAATAAACTACAATTGTTATACTAGACTAGTGAAGTATACAGAATCTGAACCTTCTCCTTTCCCTGGGAGAGGTATTATAGAGGGTTGTATCTTGTGATGTTGCCCAGTGTTATAATGAACCCTATGACTCCTCTCCAACAGAATTTTGCACAGTATTTTTCTGGGGTGAGTTTCATCATAGCCCCATTTCAGATGGGGTGTCTGGAGGCATGTGCATCAAGCAGAGCATTATCAGCCCAAGCGCAGGGACGTGTTTGGTTTAAAAACAGGAACTCATGTGAGGTAACCTAGGCTGCGGGCTGGGGGTGAAAGCATCGGGAGCCAGAAACAAAGTAGTGAAAGCTTTTCCCAAAGCCTAGGGGATTTAAGTTAAATCAAGGGCTTGTGGCCAAAGTCACAATAAAGTGACGAGCAGAGCTCTGAAAGCTGGATAGCAAGGCCTAGTCATGAATTAAAAGGGAATAAATCATCATAAGATCAGAGGATGCAAGGGTCCTACTCAAAGGTCCTATCCAAAAGAATCTTGCTGGAGACACACCTGTTTCTCGTTCAGGATGTGTGTGTACATGTGTGTGCATATAGGTAGAAGGAAGACGTCATGAATATGGTCACAACTAAAAGTAAGACCTTAACTGCCTTATTAAAATCTGAACTCTTTGACTTTACTTTTTAAACAAGTATTTTCCAAAGTGTGCTCCATGGAACACTATTCTCACATCATGCATCATAACCACAATGCATAAAAAATGCATAAGATTGGGAGACAACACATATTACAGGGTTCCCTTAGAGATCCCCAACAGACATAACATTAAAGATGGTGAGAAGTTCTGCACTAAAGAGACCATTTAACATTTGTTAATTTGAGATTACTCAACTCACTCAGAAGATTCTAAAATCTCAGAGAATCAGTCCATTAGCTCTACCTCTGGGAATAGATTGGCCTATTCAATGGCAATGAAATTGTCATGCTATTTAGCATGGCATTAAGGTTTTATAACTTAGTCCAATTATGTTTACAGACTTTTCACTTTCTATACCTGCAGTGTGGTCCAGCCACACTGATCCATCTCAAATCCTAAGTGGGACATACACTTTTATGCCACTATGCCTTTCTTACTGCCAATAATAGCCTTTGCCCATCCCTTAATTGAGCTCAAAATTCCACTTCCTCTGTGAAGTCTCTTCCAATTCCCCATTCCAAATGTGATGTTTCTTCCTCGAAACTTTCAAAGCAGTGCTCAAGTCTCTTTGAAGCACAAATTTGACCTAATATTAGCGTTATTTGTTAAGTTACAGAATATTTGTAGGCTGGATTATAATTAGTCTCGTTATACTCTGATGTCTAGCAGAGAAACATAATACATGAGGACATCCTTAAGTGTGTTGAAGTAAGTCGAATCACATAAAGTCATATTTAGGTATTTACTAAATGGGAGCATGGCACAATGATGATGAAAGAAAGGAATCATGTGCGGTAAAGATATAATGATATTTGGCTGTATCCTGGCATAGAAGCTCTTTACTATTTCATATCAGATAAAAATACAATGCCGTGGACCCCTCAAGGTTAATCAAGTTGGCTGATTGCTACTCCCTTGATATAATCCGGCATCACCTCATCATTCTGCACTTTTTCAAACCAGTAAAGCTGGAAATGACACTTTCTATGTGTTTAAATATCAGAAATTCTCCAGTGCAATCTTTGGCTCTCAAATTCTTCATTTTATAATCCTCTACTGGAAATAATGAGGCACCCGGGCCTCCTATGTAACTCATCCCTTCCATCAATGTAATAAAAAAATCCTCCTTCAAAATTATTGGGCAATCTTATATTGATTTGTATGCAAAAATCTAGTTGGAATTATTATGCCTGTACCTGAGAAGAGACATTGTCATAGAAAGGTGGCACAGGAAAAATTTCTCAGACTTTTGGAGCCAGACAGTCCTGAACTGAATTCATGCCCCACAACTTATCAGTTGTGTAATAGTAGATTTGTTACATAACTCTCTAAACCTACTCTCCTTACGCATAGAATGAGAACAACAACGTCTATTTCATGGTATTGTTATATGAATTAAATGATAGATTAAATGTAAAGTGCCTTACATTTAGTCTACCTTATGTGAGATATTTTCCATATATGGAAACTTGATTTTTTGGTCCTATATGACATAAACTTATGACATATAGAGCTTAGGTATATGTGGAAGCATCAGACATTTGTTCATTCTGTAAATAATATTTTCTTGAGAATCTGTCTACTGTATGCCAATCACCATGACTAGGAAAATGTATATTTTTTCTATCCTTAGGGTGCAGACAAATACATGATCAGATAATTATCAAATTATCAAAAATAGTTAAGATGTGGGGCCAGCCCGGTGGCTTTGCGGTTAAGTTCGTGCATTCTGCTCTGGCAGCCCAGGGTTCACCAGCGCAGATCCTGGGCGTGGACATACCGCTCATCAAGCCATGCTGAGGCAGCTTCCCACATACAGCAACTAGAAGGATGTACAACTATGACATACAACTATTACTGGGGTTTTGGGGAGAAAAAAGAAAAAGAGGAAGATTGATAACGGATGTTGGCACAGGGCCAACCTTTCTCAAAAAAAACACTTAAAAAAATAAAGCTAAAATGCAATGATAATATTAGAAGTAATGATAGAGCTATTTTGAGTAATATGAGAACACAAAGAACTTTTGGGGTGGTAGAGGGTAAATAGCACTGCTCTTCTCTACTTGTCTCGAACTAATTAAGAAATATAACAAGGAAGAAAATAAATGGCAGTGAAAAAATGTCACTTTTGGTACTGATAAAAATGTGTGGTTGTGGTGCGCTTGTTAACTGAATCCTATATTTACACAATTACCCAGTATAAAAGCTGTGATCTCCTCTAGGAAAGGGATGTTAATACTCTGCTTATGAAATGGCCCAGAGCCATGATGATTACGAGCTCATAGCTGGCAGACTGAATCCTGGAGAAGGAAGGAAAAAGTGGATCTTGCAAGCTAAGCTCATTCTTTAAAAATTTTACCAAGCAAGAAAATTTCTTACCTTCCTGGGGTAGAATGAGTGGAGAGAAGGAAGAGGCTAGAATAACTCACTAGAGTTCTCTCCACATTAGAGTGGGGAAGAAAGATTTTCTCCATAAAAGAACCTAACCTTTTTTAGGTAGGATGACCACGCATCTGTGTTTGACAGCACTTCCCTGGTTTACACCTGTTTTCCCAGTGTAATTATTAATTTTGTTCCTTTTCACTCTCAGAAGAGTTCAAGTTTGTTTTAACAAATAATTTTTTTGACAAAGTATGTGATCATAGTATCAGGGGATAAGGCAGATTTTTCTGGAGATAGAGATTGTGGCACAGTCTTTGGGAAAGAATACTAGTCATAGAGGCTAAGAGAGAGGGATGGGGTTATAGGTAAGAGGAAACAGGGAGGGATAGCGAAGAAGGAAATACAAACCACAGGAAAGCATGCAGAAAATATCTGGAGTGAGAAACAGTGTGGTTTCTGCAGAAACTATAAAAGCATGTATGCTACTGGAGCATCAAATGTGAGGCAGAAGTGGTCAGAGGCTGAGTTTAGGTTCCTATTGCTGGGAGAACAGGGGTGGGATCCTTTGCTACAGTCTGTGTTTCTATAGTACAGCTTAAAACATCATTAATTTTCGTATTCAACATAGCTCCACTGTCGGGCTTTTAAGAGTCTCCACAAAAAGATTGCTCAAGATGGATATATCAAAACTGATTTCCCCTGTTATTCCTCTATTGTCGTATATACACATATATATACATATACAACATATATATATGTATGTATACATATACACACACATAGCTTGTTTCCTGGATAAACTATGTATTTAAACATGATATACTTGCTCAAAGAGTTTATTCAATATTACAGAAAATTCCTTCCTCATAGGATAAAACACCAAGATACTCAAGCACATCTATACATTTCAAAACAATTTGTCGTGTGTTTAGACAATTTTGGAAACATTTTTGGCATGTTTGTGCATTGAATCATAAAATTCAGTGATATTTTTTCTATACTTGATTGTGAAAGAAATTTCCATGAAATTCAGAAAACTGAAATTTATAATTCTTATCTCCAGACAAAGTTACGTCTTTCAATCAAATTTCGTCTTCCATGTTTACCAAGTAGTAAATTCTACCATAAAAATATTTAATATCTTACCAGCTAGAAGTGGAAGGATATTTCCTACTTTCAGATCATACTACATCGTCTCAATTTATATCCATTGAGTCCCCACTAATCTACTAGATATTTTACATATGTTATCTTTTTATTATTCACAACAATCCTATGAGATACATGTCTTAAGTTTATACGTGAGGAATTTGATACTCAGAGCCAAATAACATAATATATCACCAAAATCATGCCACCAATAGTTAACTTGATTTTAAATTCAAATCTGGTTGTCCCAAAATCCAAAGATCTTTTGACTACACCACATTGCCTCCTTTGCATTACCATGTTTTTTATTAGATTCAAAAAGGAGTACAAATATAGTGTTTCGTTTAACCATAGTCTAAGTTTTAGCTATTTTTAAATTATTCAATTTATGGGACAGATTAGTCAGAAGAGACCAAGCGATGATTTAATGATAATCACATTAAAATCACTTGCACACCTATAAGAGGAAACAAACTAAAACTTCTTGTTCCCAGCAAGCTTCCTTCTCCCCATAATTTTTAAGCTCCTGTGCAGAAACAAACAAAAAGAGAAAGAAGTGTTTCCACTGGCTATTTTCTATTCCCGGCAAGTGTTGTCTTTCATCTTTCAGTGTCTGTACTGTTACGTTAATTACTAAATCACTATTTAGAGCAGTGCAATATTATCCTTCTTTGCTACTCACTCCTTTTTTACACAGCATTTTAGCTAACAAATCTTTTGATTGAGGGAAAAAATAATTGTCCTGTAGCACTTCTGAGACTGCTCCAAACTTCTGGCTAATCCACTTATATTTTGTCATTACCTTTGCATTCTTTAAAAGGATTTTCGAATCCTTTTCCCTATGAAAATGTTCCATACGAACCTTTGAGAAAAAAGATCTTATGAGCCAGGCAGAAAATATTTCCACACATTTTGACACAGACAACATCTGTACATTACCAAATGCGGTCACAATTTAGAAAGCATACATTCTTCATTCTAAGACCTGACTCTTAGGCAAGAATAAATAAATATAAGAGGCTGTAGTCCTTGAATCGCAGAAAGAGAATCCTAAGATTTTATGCTTTTGGAATCTGTGAGTGATTGTATCCGAGTATAATGTATTGAAATGTTAGAAAATGGAAAACAAATTATGCAGGACTAAGAGGAATGGATCAATGTGATTGTGTTGAGTTCATTTGTTCATGGATAGAGTCCCTGGGATTCCAGAGGAATAAAGTTCACAGGAGACTTTTCAATGTCTCCCAATCTTTAAACCAAACTCTCTCTTACCATATTTAACCTAGATCCCTTCTGGTATATTTTAATCTAGACTTTTGCTTCTTTCCAGTGTCTCTCATTTAAAATGCTCCAGAAAAGCAAATCTATAACTAACTCTTCCAAAGACTTCTTCTTTATATTCCAAAAGTGAAAGTATTTTAGCCTTTTGTAGAGAGTCAATCCGGCAAAATTCTAACCATTTTTCAAGGTTTTACTCTGAACCATTTCCTAATTATTCCTAACAGTTATGAGACGAAAACATGAACACAAGACTCAAATAGAGTCCCATTGATGATTAAAAGATTAACTCCTAGTCTTAACATGGTAAATTCCTACACAACCCTTAAAAACTTAACAAAACCTATGTTATGGCCATGTAGAGACAAGTCTGAAATATGGACCATGGCTAATAACATTGCCTAGGAATTTCTCTGGATTCTATAGGTAAAAGAAATCTCTCAAAGTTATCACACCCTTAAAAAGCTTATTTCCAGCTTTTTGCCAAACTGAATTTACACATCAGTTTTGTTTCTTGTATCCCTTGCACTACAGTTAGCATGAAATTATATACCCACTGACGCAAGGAAACAGAACAAAGAAAATAAAAGTGTCAATTTCTGGCTTTCGAGTAAGGGCATACAGAAAATGAGTTGAAAAGGACAAGGACTACTGCCAAATATAAGAAAATATTTCTTTGCTTGGGAATGGGGGAAAGCTGGAAGGGAATGAAGAGACCATTGAAGTGACTATGGCTGAGAAAGGAGTCTGAGCCCCACCTACCACTGAGACCCTTTCCTGCAAAGTCCCAGGGTGGGAATGGATGACTGAGGCTTTTAATTTTACGAGAAGCCAAGAGAAAAGTGGAGACTCGTGCCTCGTATCAGTATCTCAGATAGGCAGAAAGACACCAGAGATGGCTGCGTGATGTATTTGGTCAGTTTCCTCACTTCTTGGTATGAAATGAAAATAAGAGAATTACTCATGGGCATCTGAAAATGAAGCAGAATTTTGAAGATATCTATGCAGAAATCCTATGCTTACTGTGAGCCTAGGAAAAAAAAAAAAGGAGAGGGGATTCTTAGCAGTGTCTATGAAGATGTTGATTGAGGACCAAGACACCATCTCCTATATAGATCAACATATATAAGCATCCCCAGAATGTATATGCATGCCTGAGAACATAGAGAAAGACCCTGTATTACTGATTTTTTTTCCTAATCACCCGCAGAATGGAGAACTTAAGATAAGTTACAGAAAAATAAGAAAACATATATCTGTTTTGTTTTATACCTGAGTTTCTGCCTAAAATTGATACCTACAAATAAAGTAGTCATCAAGTAGTATATAAATCATCACTATCCCCTTCTAACTAAATTCAAGTTTAATAAAAGTAGATGATGTTCATTGTGAATTTACCATTACCTAGTCACTATGTTAAACATTTAAAATTCATTATCTAATGTAATGCTCACAAAAGTCTGTTAAGGCAGGTATTATAGTTGCCATTTACTGATGAAGATGATGAGGCTTAGAGAGGGTTAGTATTTTACAGCGGTTGGTATACTGCCTAAGGTCACAGAGAGAACAAGAGGCAGAGATAGAACTCAAATCCACCTTTGTTTGCTTCCAAAATCAATGACTTTAGCCCATGTACAGTGCAGAGTTAATGCAGAGAGGAGACACTCTATAGAAATTTTCTGGAGTCAGAAAACTTTGTCTTATTCCCTCAAAAAATGCAACTCCTTAGAGTGAAAAAACATGTTGAAGCTTCACCACGTCCTTCTCTTCCACATTTATATGTAGTCCACACAGACATCACATCCTTGTCATTGACATGATGGTTAGAGACATTCCACCTCATTCTTTTTTATTCAGTTTTATTTACTCTCCAAAATAATTAAATTGGAGTTAACTTTTTATATTCATGTGCTTCTTCTCCCTGAACGTTCCTCAGTGCCCTCTACAATGTTAAAAATTTATTCCTAAACTGTTGTCCCAGGTAATTTTATTAATCATTCTCTTTGTTCCATCATAAAAGGCATTTGATTTTTGACAAAAGAAAAAAAACTTTCTTACTAAATGCACCTTTATATCATGATTACCGTTCTAGTCCAATTGTCTGAGTAGAACTCAGGGAATATTCATGATGTGAATTGAATTGGGTAAGGAAAAATAGTCAAACCTGATCATTTGGGAGAAAGGTGATTTATAAGATTAAAGACAAGAGAAGGAGGGAAACATTTGGAGAAAAGTTGGAGATTTCTGTGTAGGGCATAGTAAGTACAGAGGTAATTTGGAGATGTTCAATACCCTGAGAGAAATTCAGATGTAGGTCTCCAGAAAGAGGTCAAACCTGGAGTCAAACGAAAGGAAAGAAAGGAAGAAATGGGCAGATGGTTGGAGTCCAAAGTAAAGAAAACTTTTCTGACACGGAAGTGTGGTCACAGGAAAATTATGGAAACTCCAAGGTCACTAGAATAACTGCCTGATTTATTCTGAATCTCTTGTTTCCTGTCATCTCTCCGACCAATATTCTTGATACACTTTTCTCCAAACAACTTTAAAAACTAATTCCTCGGGCCGGCCCCATGGCTTAGAGGTTAAGTGTGCGCGCTCCGCTGTTGGCGGCCTGGATTCGGATCCCAGGCACGCACCAACGCACTGCTTCTCCGGCCATGCTGAGGCCGCATCCCACATACAGCAACTAGAAGGATGTGCAACTACGACATACAACTATCTACTGGGGCTTTGGGGAAAAAAGGAGGAGGATTGGCAACGGATGTTAGTTTAGAGCCAGTCTTCCTCAGCAAAAAAAGGAGGATTAGCATGGATGTTAGCTCAGCGCTGATCTTCCTCACAAAAAAAAAAAAAAACCTAATTCCTCTATTTCATACAAGTGGAGAAACTTTCCAGAACAACGATACTAGTTTCAACTGCTCTTAATGATCGAGAAAAAGCAAAAATTATGTGAGCACCAAGATAGAAAGAAATTAGACATAAATCCTAAAAATTTTGAAATATACAAAACTAGACAAAGTACATGCTTTTTGTTAACGAATAGAAACATTTAAATTTCATCGTGTTTTTAAAAATACCTATGTATGTAAGGCCTTTCCTTTCCTGTATTTTGGTTAAGATGTGGTTATTTGAGGAGTAGCTACATCTAATGCTAATAAAAATGATAGATTAGGTATTTCCTTTCTGCTTCTCATCCCACGAAACTGACAGTTTTTATACTCAGATGTCTGGGTGTTCCAGGCTTCAATGCTCAGAGTAAAATATCATTTGTTGTATTACTAAACTTGTTAAACTACTGCAAACTGAGATTATCCCCATCACTATACTTTTAGGTTTCTGTCCCTAATGAAACTATACAAGTTGGTTTCACCATGAATTAGCAAATGTCCATTAACAATAGTGTTCAATTAATGCTAAAATTTTCCATTTGTCTCATACCTAAAGCTACAATGGTTCCTTCTTAGATATTAATAACATTAGGCACTATTGTAATAGCTGCTATAGAAACTCCAAGGGAGGTGTTAGCTATTATTAGTTTAGATTATAACACTAAAGAAACTTGGGGGTTCAAATTAAAATCCTCCACTATTCACCTGAAAGGAAAAATCTAAAACTCTCAAAAAAGAACTGCAGAGAATGGAACTGAGGAGAGAAAAAGGAAAGGAAGGTTTTTCTAAATATTTTCTATTTTAACTTCTCCATTTAAAGAGAGAAACTAGGAGCCTAACTTATTCCAAGCCTCAGAAAAGTTTAATTATTCATATGGAACAAAGAAATAGTGCCCTAGATACAATTAGACACCTGGTGAAGCAGTCTCCCAGAAGGAAACTAAGGATACAGAATGTTTTCTCTTTTATATCCTTACAGAAGCTCTACGACAAATACAGTCACATCTTATGTGAGACCAGCAAGGAGGAGACACACTGTAGGCATTTTTACTGAAAGTCGAGACTTTTTGATTAGCATTTTCATATTAAAAAAAAAAGTATGTTCTACAACTTTTATGTTTTTATTCTTTCAAGCTCACTACCTTTGAAAACAGATTATCCCACCTTCTTCCAATTAAGATTGAGAGAAATCTAGATGAAAACTTCTGGTGTTGTAGCCTTCAAAAAGTTACAAAAGCCATAAGGAAAGGTGAGGATTTGATTGCTGCCTCTGTCCAAATAAAAAATAGCCTAAAAGCCACCAAAATGTTAAGGAAAATATCCTGGGGTATAATCCGTATGTGGTTCTCTAATCTGATGAAGATCTTCTCTTACTCCTCTCCCCGCCTCTGCTCAAGCTGTTCCTCCTGCTGGAGTTCTCCTCATACCCTCCTTGTCTCCTCAAACCACAGGTTTCATCCAAAACCAAGTTCACCTTACCTCACTTTGGAAAGTACGAATTCAACTGTTCTAACTTCAAAAGGGCTATGTTTCCTCTTTCTGTACTACTGTCCTTTGTAAAACCTGGCTTGTATTTTTCTTTGTTTAAATTATTCCCCAGAAAGAACATACATACTTTGAGAACAAATAAACATGTCAATGTTAAAATCATTCTCATCTCCATAGCTCTAACTACTATCATAGAGGAATCTGTAGATACCTAAACCAACTATACACTGAGCTCCGAATCTTGGCTTCTGTGTTACCAACTATATGATTTTGGGCAAACCTCAAAATATTATTTGCTTCAGAGTCTTATTTAGAAGGACTAAGTAGGATCTTATGTGTAAAGTACTTAGCACATGCCTAGTGCACAGTAAGAGCCTAACAGATTTTAGAGGGTATATGAGTCATTCAGTTATCAAGGAAAGTATAGATGTGCCAATTTGCACAACTCCAGGGGGCACCATTTTTATTGAAGTCTATGCGAATAGCAGGATGGAGCTCTGCCTTTATTCTGTGCATCACAGGTATATCATATCCACTATTTTTTTCTTTTAGTGCTATTTGTTTGGACTTGTGCTAAGCTGTAAGAATACAATAATGGAAAAGACACAATTTCACTGTTCTCCTGTAAATTACCATTTATTATAATAAGGAGTCTCACTTTATTACCATGAACATGATAGTTGTTATATTTCCCCAACATTTAGTGTAGGAGTTAAGTTCTTTATCCTACAATCACTTTGTGACATTTCTTTGTTGCCAACTACTAAGTTCAAAGTTTTGATAGAACATGTCAGACAGACATGATCTGCCAGCATGTCTCATTTCTCCCTACTGATTAATCTATAAAGATAAAACGAACATGTAAAGCTATGGGATTCTCCAAGTCCAAAAGCGAACACACCTCCAAAAAGGGAAAGCAGACTTAAATTTTTTTTTTTCCAAAACCCTTTCTCTCAGCTTTGCCTTACAAGTTGTGAGACATGTCTCTCATTGGTTAAACTTTGACTGAGAACTCATCTCTGCTTTAGTAGTTTTTTTTTTTTTTTTTTACTTTTCCTTTCTTTGCCCTATGCCATATCCTTTTTGTTGGCCCTTTATCTTCAAATAATAGCTTTTTTCAGACTGAGATAGCTACCTCAGGTGTGGTAACCAGTAACTGATTGCTGGTAAAGGATCCTTTTGTGTGAGCATAAATGTCCGTATAGGACACAAAATATCCCTGCACATCACTGCTCTGTGCAAAGAGCTAACCTTGAATCCACTCCTTCGAAACTATCCCCTAGATTTAAATTATATCCAAACATCAATAATTTTGCCCCATTGAATATTTAATACAGATATCATGCGTCTATTGTACTCAAAGTTCAGAATCCTCTAAGGCAAACGAGTGGGTAGGCAACTATTAAAAACATGTGCTTGATAGTAGATTAATTATAAATGCATTTGAATCTCTATTGGGGAAACATTCAAGAGAGACCCCTGGAGCTCTGTGAAATCAGAGGAAGACAGTTCTCCGTGTCCCACACCATGCCCTCCAAGTCTCTATTCTCGCTTTAGCGGAAGTCAAATTGAGGCTCTCTAATTCCATGTCACCCTAGAGAGATTCTGTCTTCTGCTTCCTTCTAATACCCTAACCTGGCCACCATTCCCTTTGCTTTGAAACCATTAACATTAATCATATTATGTCTTTGTCCGTATTTTCATTAGTCACCTTAAAAAAATCATGTCCCAAATTACACCTATCACTCACTCTCTGATCTTGACATAGGTTATTATATCACCTTTTTTTAACCCATCTCCCACTATTCTCCACTTCCTAAAATCTCACTATGTCCTGTCAAACTCATTGTCATTCATCAGAAAAATCCTCTCTATCTTTAACCTCTTCTCTGCATGTTTCCTTTGCCTTCTGAATGTTTCTTTTTTCTTTGTCTTCTAACAGAAATCTGGTTCACTCAGAGAACTTTTCTTCTTTGTCAGCCTTCTCAAGTGGAGAACGACTACACTGCTGTTCTCTAGATGGTAGACAGGTGTGCTCTATGGTCTTCATTGACAATTTCTTGGTCATTCTTACTCCAGGCTCCCTAAAAACCAGAAACTTTGAATTTTAGGCTATAAGACCATAACACTCATTACTCCTCTTTACTGCACTTATCTGTAAATTCTGGTTCTCATCAACTTATGCTAGAAGATTTTGTATCCTGACTCGCTGTCACTTTCTCTAATACTACGACTGTCATATTTCGGGTGCCTATTGTATTAAAAAGTACCAGGGATTTTGGTTTCATTCAGGTATGGTAAGGTCAACAGATCAAGTGACAATTGCCATTGAAAAGATAGTTTGTTAGTTACAGTTCACAAGGGAAGGGGCATACCACACTAAGCAGGAAAGCACGGTCCAGAGACTTTATTGAGCCTTATTAGGGGAAGCAATGGGCAAGGCAGAATAGGTAGGCTGAGTAAGTTTAGGATTAGATAGTTTTAATAATTTCAGTGCACTCTAGGCTATAGAAGTGGTTCTTAGATGACCACTACCTAGCCCTGAGGTGATTTAGGGCAGAGAGAATAGTGGTTTGATGTGTCTTATCCCTAAGCCCCATTCTACATTCATTTCCCTTCTTAACCAGTGTAAATTCCATTGTCCATCATTAAAATCGCTCCCTGGTATCCACCATCAATTCCTGTGGCTTTCTTTCATTCCCTGTACTTGCTTGACAAAATCCCTACTGCAGATACATATATGCATCCACACTACACATCTGTACCTTGTCAGCTGAACACAGTTGGAGGAAAACACACCCACACGCTAACTAATGTCACTTTAATTTCATAATCATTATCCTGAAGATCATTATCCTGTTACTGTCAAGCAATGGTACTACGTTTCTCTAATCCAATCACGCTCCCAGCCCCCTAGACTACTATTTTACATCTTCTCTCTTCTCAAATCTCCAAAACCTCCCCCCATGCTCATTCTCAATTGATGACTTTGTTTTCTATTTCACTTCCACACATTTCTAAGACCACATTTACTCAACGTTCTCTGCATCTGTGCTCATGTACTCTGCCTTCCTTCTGCCTCCCCTTCTGCTATTACAAATGACCTAGATCCTAGGTCAGGCCACCACGTCTGATTTTAAACTCTATCTCATTCGTTCTCCCCTAGTTAAAGCCACTGCTCCCACAATCCTCCCTCACTCACACATCACCAGTTTCTCTCCCGCTCTGTTGGATCACTTCCGTTATCACATTAGCATACTGTAATTTCTGCCCCTGTCCCCTACATCTCCCAATAAAACCTCCCTTTTGATTTGATTTCTTCTCCAGCTAACTCCACATTTTTGTGATTCCATATAACACAAGCCTTTGAAAGATTTGTCTATACTTATTTTCTTCCAGTTTGACCCCTTTTGTTTTTTCCTGAACCTATCTAATTTAGACATTTCCCTCCTGTCACTCCACTGTAACTTCTATTATTCAGTCACCAATGGTCTCTGAGTTGCTTATTCCAATGATTAAATCTGTTTTCATTTTATTTGACCTATTAATAGCATGTGACACCATTGATTACTCCTTACCATGGAGGAGGGAAAAAAAACTTTCTTCTCTCAGTTTCTTAAATTTAGCACTCTCCTAATTTTCTTTCCTACGTGACTGGTTCTTTCTTATCAGAGCCTTTTGATTATTCTTTCTCACTTTCAACATTGTTTAAGCTCAGAATGCTCTAGGTCTCAGTACTTGGACATCTTCTCTTCTCTCTCTATACTTATTCCTTCGTCATCTTACCCAATCTTATGGTTTTGGATACCATCTAATGATTGAGAAACCATCATATTTCTCAAAC
This sequence comes from Diceros bicornis minor, assembly GCF_020826845.1. Taxonomy (NCBI): domain Eukaryota; kingdom Metazoa; phylum Chordata; class Mammalia; order Perissodactyla; family Rhinocerotidae; genus Diceros; species Diceros bicornis. The sequence continues at coordinate 37,233,114 of NC_080746.1, forward strand.
ATATAAATTCAGGTCAGAGTTCTCCCTGATCTCCAATCTCACATATACAAAATGTACAAGTAAAAATAACATTGGCCTCTCCATTTGGGGGTCCAATAGACATCTCAAACATAACACGTTTAAAATCTAGTCCTCATCTCCCCCTAAAAATTTGCTTCTACTATAGTTTTCCCCTGTCTAAATAAATGACTACACCATCTTTCTGGTTAGTCTGTCAAAGAACAGTTTTCTTTCATATCCGTCAATATCTCTGTTCCAAACACATCCAGGATCTGACCACAGGTCTCCACCTCCCCCTTCATGCTACCGTTCTCTCTCATCTGGATTAATGCAATAACCTCCTAACATCTCCCTAGCTCCTGTTCTTACCCTCCACAATCTATTTTCAACATAGAAGCATAGCGGCCTACAAAGTCCTACAGGAATTGTCCTTTCCTCTCAGTTCTCCTGTCTCGTTTCTTCCTACCTTCCCTGCTCCTCACTCTGCTCCGGCCACATTGTCCTTGCTATTTCCCAACTATGCTAGACCCACTCCTGCCTCAGGACTTTGCACATGTTTTTCTCTGTACCTGAAATGCTCTTTTCCCAGATGTCCCCTTATTCTCTCACCTACTCTTGTTCTTTGCTCAAATGCCTCTTTTCAGTGAAGACTCCCAAATCACCATATTTAAAATTGCAGGCGTCTCTCCATCATTTCCTCACCATTTAGCACTCCACGCTCCCCTCCTGCAGATGTTCGGAGCTCTTTTATCTTTCATCTCTGTATCTTATAAGCAATTCCTTATTTTATGAAACATTTTTATACTAATCATGAAAACCTCATTGGAATTTTAGTCCCTAAATTTCTGTTTCCATGACATTTTCCCTTAAGTATCCAATGTTACCTATAAATTTCAAGAGTGTGTGCCATCTTCAATCAGGTAATAGAGGAATGATAGTGCCTCTTTTCTGTGCCCCTGAATTTACAGTCTTACCTAGGATCTCTCTGAATCATCTCTTCTGTCTATCCGCTGTGCACTTGCTAACATTGTAACTTGTATAGTATAACTGAGAGAAAAATGGGGTGAGTGCCTCATATTTAAACGCAGTTATGTAGGCACAGCTTTTGCCATCCTGGATGAGACTGGCCAGGCTTACAGCTAGCTATTACCCGCTTGGCTGATTTAGTCTCCTCTTTCAGCCACATAAAAATGCCACCTGCTACTCACTTGATTGAAGATGGAATGATGTGAGCATCTAGTAAAGGAGACAGAAAAATAACACAGCCTTTGTGATTCATGTGTTCATATTAATTCTCATTCTCTCTCCTTCCCTCTTTCCATCTCTCTCCATCATATCTTTCACAACAGACTGTTTACCCCAATATTAAGCCCATTACATTATTGTATTTTTATTTTCATTCTGGACTATTTGTTCTCAAAATATTTCTATTTATTCAATTTGCTCTTCTACAAAAAGATTACTGATAGCTAAGTCCACATCAGAGATTTTCAGTGAGATATAGCATATTCCCCCAACTAAAGAAAAGATTTATAATGCCATTGTAGAATATCATTCAGATACCTTGGCCCATTAAGTTGCAATTGATGCTTAACTAATGTGCTTTTGCTTGAAGTGCCTATCTTTCCACAGCAATGGATAGCAATATGCCAAGGAGATGGAGGCATGATCGGTGAGAGTTCAGCTTGAGACTGCTATATAGAGAAAAGCTAACTGAAGTTCAGAGGGAATTTTATATTCATATTCAATCATATCTGAGGCAGCTGACTTTCTTTAATCAGATTAAAAATTCTTACATACCTAGACTAAATCTCATATTTTCACTATTTTTAACTAAATTAAAGAAACAGAAGAGAAAATAGCGTTTGGATTTACAAAAATGTAAATCAGTTACCTAGCAATAGCAAAAGGTCAGTGCATACTTTTTCAGATCAAATTAAAAAAAAAAAAAACCTGTAGCAGTTCTGGTTCATTTTGTACTTACCTATGTCTTTAGTTTTCTTTAGTATGTCTTTAGTTTTAGTTTTGTTTAGTTTTAGATGACATTATTGATGGGTCCAGTTGAAATCATTCTCTTAGACAGGAGACTCAAATTTCCACAAAATTCTTGCGGGACATTCCCATATTGATGCTTAGACAATATTGCAAATGCAGCACCTTAAAAACTCAACTGCTTCTCTGCCCCAGGCTACTTGTTCCTCTTTCTTTGGGGGAAACAGAATGGCATAGTGATTGACAGCCAGGACTCGGGTCTGAGGCTACAGGGAGTTTGAGTCCCAGCTCTAACACTAACCAGTTCTTTTACTATGAGCAAGTCTCTTAACCTCCTTGGACCTTAGTTTTTTTTTCTGAGAAATGGGGATAATAAGAGCATATAGGCCTCAGAGGTTTGTTGTGAGGCTTAAACATCGAGCCCATAGAAAGCTCTTAGCTTTGTAAACAGCTAAAAAAGTATTGGCTGTTTTATTATTATTATTTCTTGTTTCCTATTTTGATTAATAGCAATGATCATCTTTCCAGTTACCCAACCTAAAAATTGGAAAGTCATATTTAAGACCTCTCCTTCTACAGTAATTTAGTTACCAAGTACTATTTCTACCATAGTAAGAGCTTTTTTATCTGCCCCTCTCCTTTCCATTCTCTCTGTCATTATAGTAGTTCCTATCTAAATTATATTTCTCTGGCTTATTGAATTAGACTCAACTGTTCTGCCTCTTTCCAATCTATCTGTCATACTGCCTTCTGACTTATCTTGCTAAAAAGTAAGCCAAGATCACATCTCTCCCTCATTCTCTAAAACCTTCAATATCTCCTATTACCTACAGAAAGAGCTTAAAACTTTTTAGAACGTTATTCTAGGTTTTCCACGATCTGGTTGAAAGCTACCGTTCCAAGTTTATGTTCTGGTAAAAACTCTACCCTCTCTATACCTGGCTTTTAACAAACATTTCCATAAATCTGTATCCTTCTTCACACAGTTCCCTCAACCTTCCCTACTTCTTTACCCACCAAAACGCTGTTCATTCTCTAAGCCATATCTCAAATTTCTGATCCAGACTAATTAATGTGTTATTTCTTATCATCTTTCTCTGTGAGTTGCCATTATTAAAGCAGCTATTCCATTTTGTCTTGCATACATTATTAATTTATATGTCTACCTCCATATTCTATTATAAACTCCTTGAGAGCAGAAATCGTATCCTTTGCCAGTTTTTACCTTTAGCACCTTTTACACTGCCTGTCATGAAGACAGTCAATAAATGTTTGTTAAATAGAACAACTGAATTTAATTCCAGAGGTATTTATTAATTACCTTCATTTGTCAAGCATTCTGCTAAGCAATAGAAACAAACCATGGAACAAGACAGAATTCTTGCTCTTAAGGAGTGTATAGCAAATTAATCAATTATGTGAGGTCCATGAAAAGCAATTCAGATGTGTGTGATTCTTAGTTTCTGAGATTATTCCACACAGACACGCCTGACAGTTGAAAAAGATCAAAGCAAGTCATGAGGAGGAAAGAGTCCATATTTGACCCAGCATAGAAAAAAATCCAGTCATATTAAGAATAGTATTATGGACTGAATATTTGTGTCCCCCCAGTATTCATATATTGAATCCCTGATCCCCAATGTGATGATTTTAAGGGGTAGGGCCTTTGGGAGGTGATGAGGTTTAGATGAAGTCATGGAGGTGGTGCCCTCATGATGAGATTAGCACTCTTATAAGGAGTATAAGAAGAGGAAGTGAGACCAGAACGTCCTCTCTCTGCTATATGAGGATACAGAAAGAAGATGGCCCTCTGCAAGCCAGGAAGAGGCCTTACCAAGAATGGAATCTGCTGGCACCTTGACCTTGGACTTCCCAGCCTCCAGAACTAAGCCACCCAGTCTATGGTGTTTTGTGTTAGTAGCTCAGACTGACTAAGACAGATTGGCTTATATGTTTTTCAGTATCAGTACCTGAGGACTTTGCAAGTCTTCTCTCAGTCTTCAGTTGACCTACATCCAAATTGCAGGAAGAATTGGAGCACTTGTGGAGAATCTCAACCACAAAACGCTTCCCAGAGCTGTTCAAAACTTGGTTTCCAGAACAGATCAACCTAACTATTTACTATGTTCTCATAGTACCTGGACCATAACATTACATTTTTCATTTAGTCATTTGAAAAATATTGGGAACCACACAAAGCAGAACCTACCCATTATGCCATTGCTTTTTAGTTCAGTTTAAAATAAATTTCTCCCCATCCACCATCACTACTCAGAATTAAATTTATGAGGGCTCAGTTTTTCCTAAGTTTACATTTTAAAAGCAATTATTTAATATATGTATCATTTTCCATAAGCCTGAGAATTTTCGGTTTATCTCTTTATCCACTGTACCTAGCATGGTGCCTCATAGGTATGTTGTACTAAATGTTAATCACTATCATCCCTTCAGTGTTATACTAAGTGGTTGGAACTGTGCTAAGTATTTTAAACATACAATTTTAATCTCATAAAAATACTGAATAATAGATGCCACTGTAATTCCCATATTTCAGAAGAGATAACTAAAGATTAGTGAAGTTAAGGAACTTGTTTTACTACTTGTGAGTGGTAACTGCTAAATTTAAACAGTAAATCTAACTCAAGAAACCCTGCATCAAACCGTTATATTACATTGTTTTATCAACTATTTTTTAAGTAATTGAGTGTGTAAATTGCACATAAAGATGATCTGAAAACATAAAATTCTGTTTAGTTTAGTCATTCTACCCTATGTATCCACTTTAAATCTATTAACCTAATAGAGAGAACTTAGTTTTGAAAACTCAATGAAAATGAAAGAATGCTAATTCTTAATAATTTCTGCTAATGGAAATAAGCTATGGAAAAAATACAGAGCACCCAAAAGTCATTTTTTGTGCTTCTGAAGTTAATCATATGACTTGTATAGAATATTTACGTTCCTAATTACAGCAATTCTGAACTTCATGACACATTGCATTAAAAGAATATTTTATTTTGATGTGTGCATGTCTTAATTCTTCAATTACCTTACAGATTCCCTTGAGGTCAAGATTGCATTTTACATAGTTTACTGAATCTATGTTAAATGTTCAATAAACATTTGCTGAAACAATGAATGAACAGATACTACTCCACAACTACCAGATTCAATATATTCCTAAAGAGTATGTTTACCTCAGAGTGTTGTTGGAGGGCTAATCAAGCTAATGTATATAAATCATTTAACATATTGCCTGGAACAGTAGAGGTTCTCAATAATCATTAACTTTTTGTTGTGTAATTATTATTACTATTTTGTCATTATTATTACTATTATTATTTGCCTTTGTCATTATTATTACTATTTGCTTATTTTGAATAATTTAGATTTTTTTCCTATTCCTTTGGCAAGTATGAACCAGCCTTCTTACTCTCAGTCATTAGTCTTCCCAACTCAGTGGTCAGCATTTTCAGTTAGGTAATTCTTCATGCTATAAATGGAGCCATTTATCAAAACTTACCAAATTTCCTTCTCATGTACAAGAAGAAGCCATCCTGGAATATTCTCCACCCATTGAAATGTGCACTCAGGCGGTGACACGGAAATCAGTACAGCAGGAGCTAATGATCTGGTTCCATTAACAATTGCTCATTTGGGTAGTAAGTGACCTGAGACGAAGAGAAAACGCAATTTTGCCTGCCAATACAGTAAAAAATGGTTGCCATTACAGTTCTATAGAGATTATAATCAATGATACTTTTTATTGGCTCAATTGAACTACATTGTAGCCAATTAAATCCTTGTTTTGATGATATGAAGTAAAATGAAAGAGTCTAGTATCTTTCATGGCTTGTACAAAATTAGCTCATGTACAACAGCTTTAGCCTTAATGCCTTTTTAATGGGAGGATGTAACCTTGTTCTCTTGACAAATTAACCTTCTCCTTAACCAAGCAATTTTGATCTCTGCATTAAACAAAATGTTTACAAATTTTCACATCTTCAAAGAAGAAAATGGTTATCCTCTGCCTATTCCTAAGTTACGGTTTCTGTTGTTCCTTTCTTTAAATATATGACAAAATTTTGTTTCATATGGAAATTGACAACTTTAACTGAGATTTTACTTCCAAACAACACTACCATGAACAAATTATTGAGAATTTTAAAGCGGTCACACCCTTTTATTATCCAGAAAGCTATTTTATTAAACATCCATGCAATATTTTGTCTAATATTGTTGTTTGGATCTAACTATGCCAAAGTATGATTTTTTTTTCACAAGAATTGTCATGGAACACAAGTGTGAGCAAGTAGGATAAAACTTTTGGTTTAAGTTAAGTTTCCCAAACATTTGGGCTTTGCCTGATATTCACTATGTTTTCAAATCAAACCACAATTTTGCTTCTAAAAAGACATGCACCCTGGAATAATGTAAACCTAGTTAATTTGGTATGACCCTATGATGGTGATGAATTCTAAACTTCTTTATTATCAGAAAGCTTTCACAATATACAAAAGGGCATATGTCACTAAATTATTCAGCTAGATCAATTTCTCATCCCAAACTTACTGAGAAGAGAAATTGAAATAGGAGAGAATTCTGTTTCTTCTATGCCCCTATTGAATTTTTAAAATTAATAGTTTCAAGCCTTACTGACCACTTAGCTTGTGACAAACACAGTTAAAAGCTAGATATACAACACTGAGTAGGACACAATAATTTTCTTTTGAATTATTACAGTCTTGTCTTTCCACATACAGATAAGCCAATTTTGCCTTTAATTGACTGAATATTGCCAAAGGGTAGTTGGGGAGTGTTATCTGGCAGGAGGTGAATGGAGACCCTTGGATAGCTTTAAAAATTCTGTCATTAATATGGATACTCTGGCTATTTTGTTCAGCAGAATTTATCCTTTGATCAAAAGACCTGTTAGGACACTGATGGTCAGGATCTTATTTAACGACAGACATAGGAAATTGTTCTGTTCTAAGGAAGAAACTGAGAAATAGTTGGGATAAGAATAAAAAATAAATAAATGAAAGTTTTTGTCTCATAAGGAGATTGGTAGTTCTAAATACCTCTTTTACTTCTTTCAAGTTGTAAGCACCAGCAAAAACACAGGATACCTTCTTTTTGTTATTACAGTTTGGTTGGTTGATTTGGTTTTTTACTATTTAAGTAAATATAAAAGTTGATAGCTCATTTAAAATAGACTCTGAAAAAAATCCCCTGGTAAAACAAGTGCCAACATTATTATATTATGTATCCCAAACAAGAGTGGAAAGATCCTTCATTGTTCCCTTATAATAACCTGGATCAGAAAGTCAAGATCTTGGGGGCCAGCCCGGTGGCATAGTGGTTAAGCTCGCATGTTTAGCTTTGACAGCCTGGGGTTCACAGGTTTGGATCCTGGGTGCAGACCTACTCAGCGCTCATCAGGCCATGCTGGGGCGGCATCCCACATAAAGCTACAACTTTACAACTATGATATACAACTATGTACTAGGGCTTTGGGGAGAAAAAAGAAAAAGAGGAAGATTGGCAACAGATGTTAGCACAGGGCCAATCTTCCTCAAAAAAAAAAAAAAAAGAAAGTCAGGGTCTTTATCAAGTGGAACACTGATTAACCATTCCTCTATTGACAGAACACCATTTTGTCTCTTTGACTCCACATCTTCCCTTGTCGATACCTTTATTTTAAAATCTGAACACTAAGATAAACAGAAACAACTGGGTAAAATTATAAAAAGCCCTGGAGGATACAAAGACATATTCACATAGTGATTATTATAGCATTTTATTTAAGTTATCTGACAACGGAGAAGACATTAGATGAAAGCCCAGTAGACAGCACCCCTTGGCTAAAAGCCTTGAATATGAAAAAGCTTTCCATATAAAGATAAGAAATTAGGAGAATTAACATACACCCAAGAAGATATCAAGAAAGACTTAGGGGAAATCCACATGGATCTGGCCACATTTTAGGTTGAAAAAGTAGAAAGTTAAAACAAAATAAAATATAACATGTTACTTAAAAAGAAAAATCTCCACAAGAGAAATAGATAGGATACAATATCTGAGCTCTTCTCTGAATCTTCCAATAGCTTTCCAGTGCCATGCTCTGTTGGAGCATGAAGCAAAATGAAGAATGTTTGCTGTTATGTAAGTATTTTAACATATTTTTAGTTGATAAATTTGTTTACAGATCATTAAAGTAGTTTTTAAAAATGTTGGAAAGTATAAAACTGAGAGAAAATTCACATTATTTTAAGTTTAAATATTTTATTTACACCCAAACAGAATTTATTGTAATTTTACTTTCTTGGTCTTACTAGAAGGAAACTCATCAATAATACTATTTTTAAAATCTCTTTTTTTCCTTATCTCATTTTCAGTTGAGAGAATTACCATGCTTGACAATTTATTGTGATCAAGTGATAATACTGAAAAATTTCAATTAATTTTATTACTTAATATCACTCTATATCTAACCTCATGGAATACAACTAAACTAATATTTAGAGGAAAATGTATAGCCTCCAATATTTATGTTCCAAAAGGAAAAATGCTAAAAAAAATTGAGCTAATTATCTTTCTTAAGACATTGCAAAAAGAACAACAGAACAAATTCAGGTAAAGGAGGAGATAATAAAGATAAGAGCAATAATTAACGAAATAGAAAACAACATACAATAGCAAGGATCAAAAAAGTTAAATGTCATTTATTTGGAAAGACTAATGTAATTAAAAAAAAAAAACTACTATTGAGGTTAAGCAAACAAAACAGAGAGCAGTTTCCCACAAAAAATGATAAAAGGGACAAATAAATACAGCACACTTTTTAAAAATATTAAAGTAGTTGAAAAATATTTTTAAACTGAAAGGTAGGTATACCAAACAATGTAAACATCTTTATTCTAATGAATTTCAAAACACAAAATCTACACATCCCTATAAAAATTTAACTTGCCAAAATTTAAAGATGACATATAATATATAAATCATACTCTTTATTTTAATGAAATTGAAGCTGAAACTGAAGCTAACGTCTTTTCCCCAAGAAACACCAGAACCTACGAATTTCACCCCAAAGAGAAGTGAGTTTTTATATCCACCAAAAGACACGTACAAGAAAGTTCATCACGCTTTTACTCATAACAGTCAAACTCTAGAAGCAATCTAAGTTCCAGGAATGCTAAAATGGGCAAATAACTAGATAAGAGGTTAAGCGTTCTAGACAGAGAAAACGTGAAATAAGAGAGAATATGGTGCCATCAAGGCCCTGAAATAATTCATTTATTTATTTATTTTGTGAGGAAGATCAGCCCTGAGCTAACATCTGATGCCAACCCTCCTCTTTTTGCCGAGGAAGACTGGCCCTGGGCTAACATCCGTGCCCATCTTCCTCCACTTTATATGGGACGCTGCCACAGCATGGCTTGACAAGCGGTGCGTTGGTGTGTGCCGGGGATCCGAACCTGCACATCCCGGGCCGCCGAAGTGGAGCATGTGCACTTAACCGCTTTGCCACCAGGCTGGCCCCTGAAATAATTTCTTTATGACTAGAATGTAAGTGTTAGGGAGAGAATAGAAAGTGGAGCAGCTTCACTAGAGAGTTGGGAAAGACACAAGTGGCAGAGAATCATAAATACCATATTAAAGTGTTTGGACTTTTTACCAAGAAAGACATTGACAAGTTTTAAGCAAGGAAATACTATGATCAGAGGAATTTGTAGTTTACAAGGAGGCTCTGGCTGCAGAAAATAAAATAGGTTGATATAGAAGGTACTATTGTGGATGTAAGGACATTTACATGACTGGCTCCTCCACAGCATTCAGGAATTTATTAAATTTAGCTTCTTAGAGAGGCGTTACTTAATTTTTCTAAAATAAGTACCACTCTTTCACCTAATGTGGCTGTACGTCTTTCTTAAACTCCTGATTTTCTTTTTTCTTTTTGGTGAGGAAGATTGGCCCTGAGCTAACATCTGTTGCCAATCTCCTCTTTTTGATTGAGGAAGAGTGGCCTTGAGCTAACATCTGTGCCAATCTTTGTCTATTTTGTATGTGGGTCACCACCACAGCATAGCTTGATAAGCCATATGTGTAGGTCTGCGCCCAGGATCTAAACCCATGAACCCTGGGCCACTGAAGCAGAGCATGAGAACTTAACCACTACACCAGCAGGCTAGCCCCCTAAACTGATTTTTAAAAATTTTTGTCATTTATTGAAATTATATTATTTATTTGATTGTTTTCTACTTTCTCTGCTAAGATGTAAGATCCATGAGAACTGAACATTTATTGGTCTTTTATTTCTTGAATCACCAACACCAAGAACAGTGTTAGTACATAGCAGGTGTTCAATAAATATTTGTTAGATTAGTTAATAAATGAATCCCCAAAATACTGCATTATATTGTAGGTATAGTTGAGCTTTTGTAGATGAGACTTTCATGCTATTCCTCCATCTACTGCTTGAACAGTTCATTCATACTGACTTTTAATAAGTGATAACACTAATATATGCAATATACAAATATATGTTATATATTATCCCATAATATACATTATTATGTGCCTATGTTAATATATATGCCTGTTAGTATATATTAGTATAGGCAAGAAACTGGAGAGAGGTGAAAAGACATTTCAACTATCTGAAAACAAGCTCATTCATACAATAACCCTCAGTTTCTTTGCTGACAATATCATTTCCAGAGAGCAGGGGAAATTATCAGGGAACTTTGGTGCTTTTCAGATCCTCACCCGACCATCAAGGAAAAACTGACTGCCAAGGTTGAACTGACAAAAACATTGATCAAAAATGACCATTTCAATTTAGAAATTGTGAGAGGGAGCAAAAGGTTGAAAAAAGGCCTATACATCCCCTAGTATTTCAGATAACAGGGTCTTATGAGTGTATACAAAAGAGAGAGATGATTTTTTAGCATGAAGTTCTGAAGAGAAGATGGATTGCATTAGAAAGCACTCATAAGAGCAACCCTTACTATGTAATTAATAATACACTGCAAATTGTATCAAGGAGGAGTTGGGGAATAAGAATAAAGCATCTTGTTTCCTTCATTTATTCAATAAATATTTAAGTGACTACTATATCACAGACACTATGCTTAGTGGTTTCGACAGAGTGCCTCTCCTTGTAGAGCTTATGATCTGATGGGGAATACAAAGAACACAGACAATAAAAACATAGTGTCACACGAGCTGATAAAACGCATGTGGAGCACCTAACCTGCACTTGAAGGGAAGAGATCCTTAGTAAATGAAATTCACATGAGGGCTTAAGGAATGAGTAGGAGTTAGTTAAAGACTGGGGAAAGAGAGTTCTAAGGGGAGGCAACAATGTAAGTTCATACCCGGAAAATATGGTTTTAAGTGATCTTTCCAAAGATCTCTTGTTTTTATAAAACATATACAAGTAACGGAATGAAGGACATAAAAAAAGTGTAATGTGAATACAAGCTTTATGTAGAACAAAAAGTAAAATGAATGGATTGATTAAAAAAAATTTACAAGTGGTTAATAGGGAATTGTTTGTTTGTAGTTAGAGTCAGAGAAAGATCAAAGAATGGAGAAACCTGATAATGGAGACAAGTTATTAAATACTGACAAGTAACACAGAGAAGGCTAAACTTTTGTTTCTAGCTCAAAGAGAAAAGTCTTCAGAGTGGAAATGCAAGAATAAGCTGCCTTTGGCCAGGGGAAAAGAAACACAAGATGGGTGAAAATACATTAGGGAGATTTCTAGATTTGATACATGCATTCAAATCTCCTGGCCCATTCTATATTCTTATCAGTGTTGCTAAGATTCAACAAAGCAAGAGTTACAGCGTGTGTGACTGCTCATTAAAAAATAACCTTCGGCTAGAAAGACACTCTATTCAGCAAAATTAATCAGACTGCCCTTGACAATGATCACATATTTCTGCCTTTTGGTACATTAACTAGAATTCCCGGAAGAAATATAGGAGTCAGGAAGATCTTGGTGGGTAGGGGAAGAGGAATTTACATAACTTCGATGTGGTATTGGTAGACCTTTCTTTGAGAAGATGCAGACATTTTTTATCTTATTTTTTTGCATTGATTAAAGGTTGGCAGTTTTACAGTTTAGCACAACAAATAGATTCATGACATTATTTCCAATTTATGTAGTCAATTTTGTGTAATTTTGAAAGTTTCCAGGTAGGAGTAAAGCACAGTGCTTAAGTGTGCAATCTCAGGAACCAGATTGTTTGAGCTCAAAATCTAAGTCCTTCACTTTCTGTGTGACCTTGGACAAGTCACTTAACATTCAGTGAACCAGTTTCCTCAACTGGAAAAATGGATTTGATGATGATAATTGTCAAGAACTATGAAGAGTCTGAGATTTTACCTTGCCTGCAAGATAACAAATCAAATCTCACATTTTCATAGGTGCTGACAGAAGACATGAGACTCTTGAGTCAGAGACAGAAGACTCTATTACTCATGGCACAGCAGGCAATATGAACTTGATGTGCCCACAGGTTTTCCTTGGCCCCCAAATACCTTAGGGGCAATGTAGCAATGGGTCCTGGTAAATGCTATGTACACAGAAGTCTGTGCCACAACTGAGGAAATCTATGCTTAGGAAACCCCCCATCTTATAAGGGGATTTCTAGCAAACCTGACCAAGCTTTGCTCAAATGTAGACATCTTTATTATTCTGGACAGCAAACGAATCTGTCCTCTGCATGTGAAGGAGACATTATCTCTATCTCCCCAGCTGTTTTCTGTACTAACATGTATGAAAAATAGTATGGAACAAAAGCTGTCACAAGACATGCAGAAATATGAGAAAGAATCACAGAGAACTATCTCCCAATAATAAGAATATACATATCCCATAGGCTATTGAAAAGATTAAATGAATTAAAGGATGGAACATTAATTGGTTGTAATGGATGTAATCTAGAACAGTGCCTGACAGATGACTGCATGTAAATAACACTACTATTGCAATAACCCAGGTTTGTCTGGGTAGTACTTTGAGACACTGGGAAAGATAAAACAGAGTACTCTTAAACATTCCAAAAATTGCACATGCTATTAGAGTTCTGACATACAATATTCTCCCTGGAATATGATTTCTTTTATTTCTTCTGCTCAGATCTCAACTTCCTTAAGAGAATCTCTGAAATTGACCTTGAATACACAACTATAAATTAATAATAATAATGGAAAAATATATCCTGTTTTAGGCTAGACTTTGTTTTAAGCATTTTACACATATTAACATATTCCATTATTAAAACAACCCTCTGAGATAAATACTGCTATTTTTCTCATTTTCCAAGTGATGAGGCTGAATCACAAAGATAAATGACTTTCTCTTTGTCATACCAGTGTTGGTGTTAACCGTGGTGTTTGTCATGTGTATCCACTATACAGTTATTCTTTTTTATTTTTCTCCCTTTCCATACTCTACTCTTTGGAAGAAAGTCACAATGCACAGCCCACACTTAACGAGTGTGAGGTTACGCTCCACCTCCTTAAAGGTGGGTTATCTACATAATTATTTGGATTTTCTGCCTGGAAGACTTGTCTATTCTACTTCGTTTACTGTTTATTCAAAAATTTATATCGGTATGATTCCATGATTACTTATTTTACACTTTGCTTTGTAATCCAATACTACTTTGTTGTGTTGCTCACATTGTTCCAGCTTTGCTCATTGGGAGCTCTTTCAATAGGTTCCCATATAAGTATTACTTTGACATACCCCCATTATTGAGGGGTTTTTGTGTGTGTGTGTGAAGAAGATTGACCCTGAGCTAACATCTGTGCCAATTGTCCTCTTTTTGGTGGAGGAAGATTGTTGCTGAGCTAACATCTGTGCCAATCTTCCTCTACTTATATATGGGACGCTGCTGCAGTATGGCTTCATGGGTGCTGCTTAGGTCCGTGCCCAGGATCCGAACTCATGAACTCCGGGCTGCCGAAGAGGAGTGTGTGAACTTAACCGCTATGCCACCAGGCTGGCCCCTATTGTGGGTTTTTTTAAAGCACTTTCTTACTTTATAGTACTACAAGATATTCCAATCTCATCATTTACATTTATTCCCCAATCATATAATCAGCCATTTCTCCAAGAAACCTTTGTTTCCTTATTGGAGAATGGTATTAGAAAACAAGATTTTGGTATTACGTGTGCTCATTGCTACTGGGTTGTCATTGCTTTTAGACTCTCTTAGCGAATAGAGCAAGGAGGCATTGTGGCTATACCCCATGTATACATATACATATTTCTAAATATTTCTATATGTAACCTCCTGTTTCTATATGAAGCTAAACATGAGTTAATACTGATGTCTCCAATGCTAATCAATTACCACATTGGTCATTCTAGCCCCTTGCTTGTCTGTAACCTTCCACTCCATTAGTGAGAAACTTGGCTTTCATCACCTTCCATCAAATCCCTTCGTAGTTCAACTCCAGTATACATATCCAGTAGTATCAGAATCACTAGCCTATACTTCACGAGAAAAGACTTTATCAACTAGAGGACAGCGTTTATGTACGCTTCCTTTCACCTTTGGTTTTACACTCCACACATTTGCAAAGTTACTTAGGTCAGCAACGTATTTCTCCACCTCCTTCAGTGAGTTTGTTTCATATATTTGTAATACATTTAGACTTTTTTGTCATATTCTGCATTTCATCTTGGGATATCCCTACTTCCTAAATAATTTTTTTTTTTTTTGAGGAAGATCAGCCCTGAGCTAACATGCATGCTAATCGTCCTCTTTTTGCTGAGGAAGACCGGCTCTGAGCTAACATCTATTGCCAATCCTCTTCCCTTTTTCCCCCAAAGCCCCAGTAGATAGTTGTATGTCATAGTTGCACATCCTTCTAGTTGCTGCATGTGGGATGCGGCCTCAGCATGGTCGGACAAGCGGTGCGTCGGTGAGCTCCCGGGATCCGAACCCGGGCTGCCAGTAGCAGAGCACGTGCACTTAATCTCTAAGCCACGGAGCCAGCCCCCTAAATAATTTTTTTCTTCTTTTTCCCATTTCTTCTTTTTTAATTCAAATTTCAGATGAACAATGAATAATTTTTTAGCATAAATGTGTCTAGAGTATTGCACGGGACATATTCATACTAAAAATTATTCATTAGCTATCTAAAGTTCATTTATTTCTTTTTTTTTTATTGTGGTAACATTGGTTTTATAACATTATATAAATTTTGGGTGTACATCATTATTTTCAATTCCTATGTAGATTACATCATGTTCACCACCCTACACATGTGCTTAATCACCCTTTCACCCTACTCTCTCCCCCCTTCCCTCTGGTAACTACCAATTCAATCTTTGTCTCTGTGTGTTTGTTTGTTGTTGTTTCTATCTTCTATTTACAGGTGAGATCACACGGTCTTTGACATTCTCCCTCTTACTTATTTTGCTTAGCGTAATACCATCAAGGTCCATCCATGTTGTCACAAATGGCCAGATTTCATCTTTTTTACAGCTGAGTAGTATTCCATTTTGTATATATACCACATCTTCTTTATCCATTCGTTCCTTGATTGGTACCTAGGTTGCTTCCAAGTCTTGGCTATTGTGAATTATGCTTCAATGAACATAGGGGTGCATATATCTTTACACATTCATGTTTTCACATTCTGGGATAAATACCCAGCAGTGGAATAGCTGGATCGTATGGTAGTTGTATCCTTAATTTTTTGAGGAATCTCCATACTGTTTTCCATAGTGGCTATACCAGTTTGCCCTCTGAGCGGCACTGTATGAGAGTTCACTTTTCTCCACATCCTCTCTAACACTTATTATTTCCTATCTTGTTAATTATAGCCATTCTGATGGGCATGAAGTGATATTTCATTGCAGTTTTGATTTGCATTTCCCTAATAATTAGTGATGTTGAACATCTTTTCATGTGCCTGTTGGCCATCTGTATATCTTCTTTGGAGAAATGTCTGTTCAGATCTTTTGCCCATTTTTTAATTGGGTTATTAGTGTTTTTGTTGTTGAGATGTACGAGTTCTGTATATATTTTGGATATCAATCCCTTATCAGATACATGGTTTGCAAATATCTTCTCCCAATTGTTAGGTTGTCTTTTCCTTTTGTTGATGGTTTCCTTTGCTGTGGAGAAGATTTTTAGTTTGATGTAGTCCCATTTGTTTATTTTTTTCTATTGTTTCCCTTGACCAGTTAGACACGGTACTTGAAAATATGCTGCTAACACTGATGTTGAAGAGTGTACTGCCTATGTTTTCTTCTAGAAGTTTCATGGTTTCAGGTCTTATGTTCAAGTCTTTAATCCATTTTAGTTAGTTTTTGTGTATGGCGTAAGATAGTGGTCTACTTTCATTCTTTTTCATGTGGCTGTCCAGTTTTCCAAACACCATTTATTGAAGAGACTTTCCTTTCTCCATTGTATGTTCCCGGCTCCCTTGTCGAAAATTAGCTGTCCATAGATGTGTGGGCTTATTTCTGGGCTTTTAATTCTGTTCCATTGATCTGTGTGTCCGTTTTTGTGCCAGTACCATGCTGTTTTGATTACTATAGCTTTGTAGTATATTTTGAAGTCAGGGAATGTAATACCTCCAGCTATGTTCGTTTTTCTCAGAATTCCTTTGGCTATTCAGGGTTTTTTGTTGTTCCATAGAAATTTTAGGATTCTTTGTCCTATTTCTGTGAAAAATGTCATTGGAACTTCAATAGAGATTGTATTGAATCTGTAGATTGCCTTAGGAAGTATGGATGTGTTAACTATGTTAATTCTTCCAATCCAATGCACAGAAAATCTTTCCACTTCTTTGTGTCTTCTATTTCTTTCAAAAATGTTTTATAATTTTCAGTGTACAGGTCTTTCACCTCTTTGGTTAAGTTTATTCCTAGGTATTTTATTCATTTTGTTGTGATTATAAATAGGGTTGTATTCTTCATTTTTCTTTCTGCTACTTCATTGTTAGTGTATAGAAATGTAACTGATTTTCGTATGTTGATTTTGTATCCTGCAATTTTACCATATTCATTTATTATTTCTAAAAGATTTTGGTGGATTCTTTAGGATTTTTTACATATAAAATCATGTCATCTGCAAATGGTGACTGTTTCACTTCTTCCTTTCCTATTTGGATCCTTTTTATTTCTTTTTCTTGCCTGATTGCTCTGTTTAGGACTTCCAATACTATGTTAAATAAGAGTGGTGAAAGAAGTGGGCATCCTTGTCTGGTTCCTGTTATTAGAGGCACAGCTTTCATTTTTTCTCCTTTGAGAATGATATTAGCTGTGGGTTTGTCATATATGGCCTTTATTGTGTTGAGGTACTTTCCTTCTATACCCATTTTATTCAGGGTTTTTATCATAAATGGATGCTGTATCTTGTCAAATGCTTTCTCTGCATCTATTGAGATGATCATGTGATTTTTATTCTTCATTTTGTTAAAGTGGTGCATCGTGTTGATTGATTTGAAGATATTGAACCATCCCTGCATCCCTGGAATAATTTTAACAATATTAATTCTTCTAATCCATGAGCATGGTATATCCTTCCATTTATTTGTATTGTCTTATGATGTCTTTATCTGGTTTGGATATTAGGGTAATGTTGTCCTCATAGAATGAGTTAGGAAGTGTTCCCTATGCCCTTATTTTTTGGAAGAGATTGTGAAGCATTGCTGTAATTCCTTCATTAAATGTTTGGTAGAATTCACCAGTGTAACTATCTTGGTCAGGTGATTTCTTTTTTATTAAGTTATTAATTATAAATTCAATTTTTTAATATACATAGGGCTATTCAAGTTATCTATTTCTCCTTTGTGAATTTTGGTAGTTCGTGTATCTCAAGGAATTGATCCTGTTCATCCAAATTATCAAATTTGTGAGCATACAGTTGTTCACAGTTTTCATTTATTATTATTTTAATGTCCATAGGATCAGTAGTGATAACTCCTCTTTCATTGCTGATATTGGTAATTTGTGTCTCATCTATATTTTTTCTTCAGTAGCCTTGCTGTAGGTTTATTAATTTTATCGATATTTTCAAAGAGCTATCTTTTGGTTTAATTGATTTCTCCCCTTGTAGAGTAAGCTTTTGTTATGGAGAAGTCTCTGGGAATATTTTACAAAGATTACTCTTTCCTTCCCCTTGTCATAGCCACAAGGAGATCTTTCTCTGATTGTCACGATGAGAAACTATATCATTCCTGAAGGTAAAGTGTACAAAATTGTTGGGGGCTGTAAAACTGTGGCCTCCAAGCTAGTCTACACTCAGCCTCCAGAAATTTGTCCAAATTATCATATAACTATTGCTACCAATTAATGACTCCAGCAGCCTCTGCTACAGGTAAATAGTTCTCACCTGTGTCTCTCTGGATTTACCTATTTCTCTTGACTTTGGGGTGGCAATTTGACCTGCAAACTCATTTCTCTGTTGGGTCCAAATATATTCATTAATTTTTTGTTTATTTAGCTTTTCCTTTTCATAAAAGTGGGATTGACAACTTCCAGGCTCTCCACATGTTGGAGCTGCAGTTGGACTAAACTATGATTTTTTGACAAACTTCTATACAAGTAAGCCAGTAAAATGTGATAGATAAGTGCCTCTATTACAAAAAGGGACTTGACAAGATCTCACATAAAATCCTTAAATTTAATATGATGAAATATAGATAGGATTAAATAAAACTTAATTCCTAATTAATTTAATAATTATACTCAAAGCATACAAATAGGTAGATTGACACTAATCTGAGAAGATATTAGTGTAATTCCCCAAAGGTCTTTACTTGATTGTATCTTATTGTTCTTTTGAGTCACTGATTGAGACATAGATAATAAACCATTTTCATCACATTATGTAGACTATAAGAAATTTGGAGAATATTTAATATATGGGATGACAAATTGAATATCTCATATCTTGATATGTTTTAAACATATTTAAACTTGCAAGTTAAAACTCAACATTTGTTAAAGGTCCTAAAAATCATTTTTTGGACAAAGGTCCCAACTTTGAATTATACACAATTGGTGAGTCAATGACAGTAACAGAATTTGTCAAAAAGACTTAGATGTTCTAGTTGACATTTAGTTCACTACCTGTTGAAAGTTTGCTATGATCACCAGAGAGGCTAATAACTGTAACTGTAAAGGTATAACACGCTCCTTGACGGTCTTACCCTATTATGAATTGGTCTTATGACGTGTGGACTAGTGTTTTCAGTTCTGAAAAACATACAATGTGGAAACTAGAACATTCAGCGTAGAATGCCAGGATTATGAATGAAAAACACCATACTTATGGGAAATGGTTGAAAGAACTCTAAAATATAAAGTTTAGAGAAGAGATGAAAGAGTACAATGTAATTCTTTAACTATCTAAAAACATGAATATATGAGAAGGATCAGATATCATACCATTAGGAAAAGCTAAGAGTTAGGCAGCAAAGGTAGAGGGAAATTTTTTATTTCTGTGTGAGAAAAAACTATATAAATAGGGAATGTGCTGCATAGGAAATGCTGAGTTCTCTCATACCAGAGATAACTGAGAGGGATATTTTAGAGAGAATTTAGGCATTGCCTGAGTGATTAGATTAGAGTTTCCTAAAGATCGTTTTTCACCTAAGATTTCATTAATCTGTGAAAAAGATTAAAGATAGACTTTGTCAATTAGCTTTAGACTATGGTTCAACATAAGTACCCTTACTATTTAAGGAAAGCTAAGACACTTAATGATATGTATATAATAAGGCAAAGACATAACTGGTGTCTCCATTGCCCATTCTTTCATGTCCCACGTCTGATCAAAAATAAGAATACTTTAAAAAGTCTACACATTCTTCCCTTTTTATGAATGCATATCCAGTGGCTTCTTCCAATAAAAGGATAACAGATTTCCTTCTCTCCTATCTCAGGGAAGGCTGGAGAAGAGAAATAATGTGGCATATTTTATTTTAGAAAAGTGACAGCAATATCTCTAATCCCATATGTTCATGTGTAATGTGACATTGCTAATTCCCTGTCAAAGGGTGGAGTATATTTCCCCTTTCCCTTGAATTTGTACCATAGAGCCTAGTGAAGTAAAGCAAGAATAATAAATAAAATACAAGACTAAAAGGAAAGAAATTGTCACAGACACTTTGCAAAGGCAAGAGGGACTCCCATCCAAAATTTGTTTTGGATGTTGAGACTGATGATGCCACAAACACAACAGCATATGAAAAGTTTTATTACCTAGATAATTGAGGTCTCTTGGATAAGCAGGGAAGGCCTCTCAAGCAGATCTGACAGGACTAGAGAGAAAGGAAAGGAGATTGGATCAGGGCTTTGATTGTCATTAGGAGGTGGAGCCAGGGTAAGTGTTCCCACATGAGGGCAGGGGATTGTTTTAAATCTCCACGGACACCAAAGGAAGATCCCTTAAGACTGTAAGACCAAGCTTTATTATCAGCTTGTCCAGATGTGGGACACAAAGGGAAGAGGGAGGTATGAGGTTTAAAAGTTGTCAGCAGTTAGACATCAAAAAATGAAGTTTGACACCTCATTACAAAAGTAAAACTGTCTGTATTTGCAATGACATAATCTCCCAGGTTGAAAATATTAAAAATATTTTTTAAAAAAACTATTAGGAAAAAAGACAATGAGAGACAAAGAGGGGCAATATATAATGATAAAAGGGACATTCCACCAAGAGGACATAACACATTACTATATATGCATGTAACACAGGGGCACCAAAGTACGTAAAGCAACTATTAATAGACCTAAAGAGAGAAATTAACAGGAACACAATAATAGTAGGGGACCTCAACACCACACTTACATCAATGGACAGATCATCCAGACACAATGTCAACAATGAAATAGTAGATTTAAACAAAACACTTGATCAGATGGACTTAATAGATATCTACAGAGCATTCCATCCAAAAACAGCAGAAAACACATTCTTCTCAAATGCACATGGATCATTCTCAAAGATAGACCATATGTTGGGAAACAAGGCAAGCCTCAATAAATTTAAGAAGATCAAAATCATCTCATGCATCTTTTCTGACCACAATACTACAAAACTAGAAATCAACTACAAGAAAAAACTGGGAAAGTCAGAGTTATGTGGAGACTAACCAACATCCTGTTGAACAACCATTGGATCAATGAAGAAATCAAAGGATAAATTAAAAAATACCTGGAGAAAAATGAAAATACAACACACCAAATCTTATGGGATGGAGCAAAAGTGCTCATAAGAGAGAAATTCATAGCAATACAGGCACACCTCAACAACAAGAAAAATCTCAAATAAGTAATCTTAATCCACACCTAACAGAACTAGAAAAAGAAGAACAAACAAAACCCAAAGTCAGCAGAAGGAGGGAAATAATAAAAATCAGAGCAGAAATAAATGAAATAGAGACTAAAAAAAAACAGTAGAAAGGATTAATGAAACTAAGCTGTTTCTTTGAGAAGATAAACAAAATTGACAGACCGTTAGCAAGACTTGCCAAGAAAAAAAGAGAGAAGGCTCAAATAAATAAAATTAGAAATGAAAGAGGAGAAATTACAACAGATACTGCAGAAATACAAAGGATTATAAGAGAATATTATGAAAAACTATATGCCCACAAATTGGATAACCTAGAAGAAATGGATGAATTCTTAGACTCAGAACCCCCGAAAACTGAATCAAGAAGAAATAGAGAATCTGTATAGACCAATCACCAGTAAAGAGATTGAAGCAGTAATCAAAAACCTCCCCCAAAACAAAAGTCCAGGGTCAGATGGCTTCTCTGGAGAATTCTATCAAACATTCAAAGAAGATTTAATACCTATCCTTCTCAAACCATTCCAAAAAATTGAATAAGATGGAATGCTTCCTAACTCATTCTATGAGTCCAACATTACCCTGATACCAAAACAAGACAAGGACAATACAAAGAAGGAAAATTAAGGCCAATATTGCTGATGAACATAGATGCAAAAATCCTCAACAAAATATTGGCAAACCAAATACAGCAATACATTAAAAGCATCATACACCACGATCAAGTGGGATTTATTTCAGGGATACACGGATGATTTAACATCTGCAAATAAATCAATGTGATACATAACATTAACAAAATGAGGAATAAAAATCACATGATCATCTCAATAGATGCAGCGAAAGCATTTGACAAGATCCAACATCCATTTATGATAAAAACTTCAATAAAATGCATATAGAAGGAAAGTACCTCAACATAATAAAGGACATAAGACAAACCCAAGGCCAACATCATATTTAATGGTGAAAAACTGAAAGCCATCCCTCTGAGAACAAGAACAAGACAAGGGTGCCCACTCTTGCCACTCCTATTCAACATAGTACTGGAGATTTTGGCCAGAGCAATTAGGTAAGAAAAATAAATAAAAGGAATCCAAGTTGGAAAAGAAGAAGAGAAACTCTTGCTGTTTGCAGATGATATGATTCTGTATATATAGAAAACCCTAAAGAATCCATCAGAAAACTATTAGAAATAATCAACAACTACAGCAAAGTTGCAGGGTACAAAATCAACTTACAAAAATCAGTTGCATTTCTATATGCTAACAATGAACTAGCAGAAAGAGAAATCAAGAATACAATCTCATTTACAACTGAAACAAAAAGAATAAAGATTATAGGAAGAAATTTAACCAAAGATGTGAAAGACCCATACACTGAAAAGTATAAGACATTATTGAAAGAAATTGAAAAAGACATAAAGAAATGGAAAGATATCCCAGGCTCACAGGTCAGAAAAATCAACATAGTTAAAATTTCCATACTACCTAAAGCAATCTACAGATTCAATGAAATCCCAATCAGAATCCCAATGACATTCTCCAAGGAAATAGAATAAAGAATCCTAAAATTTATATGGAACAAAAAAGACCCCAAATTGCCAAAGCAATCCCAAGAAAAAAGAACAAAGCTGGAGGTATCACACTCCCTGACTTCAAAATACACTACAAAGCTATAGTAATCAAAACAGCATGGTATATACACATACATATATATATACAATGGAATACTGCTCAGCCATAAAAAAGACAAAATCGTCCCATTTGCAAGAACGTGGATGGACCTTCAGGGTATGATATTAAGTGAAATAAGCCAGATAGAGAAAGACAAATATTGCATGATTTCACTCATATGTGGAAGATAACAAATACATAGTTAAAGAGAACAGATTAGTGGTTACCAGAGAGGAGGGGGTTGGCAGGTGGGTGAAAGGGGTAAAGGAGTACATATATATGGTGATAGACAAAAATTAGACTACTGGTGGTGAGCACGATGAAGTCTATTCAGAAATTGATAAATAAAAATGTACACCTGAAATTACACACTGTTATAAACCATTATGATCTCAATAAAATTATTGGGGGAAAAAATACTAGGATTAATAAGTGTGTTTAGCAAGCTTGTGGGATACAAAAACAGTATACAAAAATCATTTGTTTTTTCTATATACTAGCAACAAGGAATCAGATGTTGAAGGAAGTGATAAGAACAACCTTGCCTTTCTCCTGATCTAAAGGCAAAAGCATCCAGTCTTTCACCGTTAAGTATGATATTAGTTGAAGGGTTTTCATAGATCTTTATTATTTTGAGGATGTTTTCTTCTTCTCTCAGTTTGCTGAAAGTTTTCATCAAAAATGGACATTGGATTTTGTCAGATGCTTTTTCTTCATCTATTTAGATGATCAAAGGATTTTTACTTTTAGTCTGTTAATATGATGAATTATATTGATTGATTTGTATCTTAAATCAACCTTGCAACTTTGAGATAAACCTCCCTTGGTCATGATGTATTATTACTTTTTATATATTGCTCAATTAAATTTGCTAAATATTTTAAAGAATTTTTGAATCTATGGCCAAGAGGTATATTGCTCTTCAGTTTTCTTTCTTGTAATATTTGTGTCTGGTTCAGGTGTCAGAATAACACTGGTTGCATAGATAAGAGTTGAGAAGTATTTCCTGCCCCCCATTCCCCTTAGTTTTCTGGAAGGGTTTGTATAAAATTGATAGTATAGCCTCGGTACATCTTTCATAGAAATAACCAGCGAAGTCATTTGGCTCTGGCTTTTTTTGGTGAGTAGGCAGGGTAGATCTTAAACTACAAATAAAATTTCTGTACTAGATATGGGTCTCTTCAGAATATCTATTTTATGTAGAGTGAGCTTTGGTATTTTATGTCTTTTAAGGAATTCGTTCATCTCATCTAAGTGGTCAAATTTGTTGGTATAAAGCCTTTCATCATATTTCCCTGTTATGCTTTTAATATATATATACATTTTGTCAGCACTCTCATTCCTCATATTGGTAATTTGTGTCTTCTCTCTTTTTTCTCTAATTAGTCTGGGTAATGTTTATCAATTTTACTTATCTTACAAAAGAATTAGCTTTTGGTTTCTACTTATGGATTTAATTTGTGCTTCTTTTTCTGTTTTCTTAAGGTAAAGTGTGAACCTTATTTTGAGGCTTTTCTTCTTTTCTAATATCGGCAATACCTGCTATAAATTTTTCTCTAAGTACGCTTTAGCATCATCCCACAATTTTTGTATGTAGAGTTTTCATTTTCATTCAATTCAAAATGCATCCTACTTTCCTTTTGGTTTCTTCTTTGGTCAATGTGATAATTAGAAACGTTAATTAGTTTCCGAATGTTTAGGAACTACTGAGATATCTTTCTCATATTGATTTATACTTTAATTTCCTTGTAGTCAGAGAACATATTTGTTAAGACTTGAATCCTCTTAAATTTATTGAAACTTGTTATATGGCCCAGAGTAAAGTCCATCTTAGTAAATGTATCATGTACACTTCAAAATAATTTATATTCTGCTCTTGTTGGCTGACAGAGTTGTTCATGTCTTCCATGTCCTTACTGATTTTCTATCAACTTGTTCTATAAAATATTGAGAAAGAAATGTGTTTTAAAATTCTGTTATAAGGTGTATAAACATTTAGAATTATATGCCCTTTTGGTGAATCAACTTCATCATTATGAAATGACTTTTTTATCACAAACTCTAGTTTGACATTAATATAGACATTCCAACTTTATTTTTATTATAATTAGTGTGGTATATCTTTTCTATCATTTTACTTTTTAAAAAAATTAACAGATTTTATTTTAGTGTAGTTTTAGGTTTAAAACTGAGCTGAAAGTACAGAGAGCTATTATCTACTCCCTCTCCTCCCACACACAATTTCCCCTATTATGAACACCTGGCATTAGTGTGCTACATTTACTACAACTGGTGAATCAATATCAATATCTTATTATTAACTGAAGTCCATGGTTTACATTAGAGCTACATTAGTGTACAATAGTTGTACTTTAGTGTACAACATTCTTTGTACTCTACAGTTCCACGGGTTTTGAGAAATGTATAACATCTTGCATACACAATTACACTATTACACAAAATACTTTCACTGCCATAAAATCCTCTGGGCTCCAAGTATTCACACCTCCATCTATATCCTTTTACTTTTAACTAATTTAAGTTTATTTAAAGTGTCTTTCTGGTAGGAGACATACAGTTGAGTCTTTTTCTTTTTAATTTCAATTGGCAATCTATGACTTTTAAATGGTATATTTAGATCACTTACACTTAATGGGGTTATAGTTATGTTTAGTTTAACTGCTATCTTGCTATTTATTTTCTTTCTATATCATCTATTATTTCTTCCCTTTCTTTCATCTTTTCTTCTTTTTCTGCCTCTTTTGTGCTAATTATGGTTTATGATTCTATTTTATCTTCTTTGTTGCCGTAGCTATAACTCTGTGTCGTGTTATTTTAGTGATTGTTTTAGGGTTTATATTTTACATCTTTAACTTACCAGTGTCTACCTTAAAGTGATAGAACACCACTTTAGATATAATGTAAAACCTTACAACAGTACACTTCCATTTCTCCTCTCCTGGCTTTTATCCTAATTTCATCATACATGGTAATTCTATATACACTGTACTTCTAAGAATGCTGTATTCATTATTTTCCATTTAAACAGTCAATTATAATTTAAAGAAATTTAAATAGGAAAGATTTTTTTTGTAATCATGTTGTTGCCATTTCCAGGGCTCTTCATTCTTTTGCTGATCCAGATTTTCATCTGGCATCATTTTTCTCCTGCTTGGAGGACTTCTATTAATATTTCTTCTACTGAAAGACTGCAGTTTATGAATTATCTCAGTTGTTGTATTTCTTAAAAGGTCCTTATTTCTCCTTTGTTCTTGAAAAATTTTTTCAGGGTTTAGAATTCTGATTGACTTTGTCTTTCCTCTTTCAGTTCTCTAAGGATGTTGGACTGCTGCTCTCTAGTTTTTATTGTTTCAAACGAGTATGCTGTCATTATTTACATTTGTAACTCAGTACGTAATGTATCTTTTATATCTGTCTGCTTTACATATTTTCTCTTTATCTTGATTTTAGGCAATTTATTTATATTTTCATGTGGTTTTTCTCATTTGTCTGTGCGTCTGAAGCCGTGTATGCGTGTGTTTGAGGTTCATTAGTTTCTTGTATCTGTAAGTTTATAATTTTATCAACTTTGAAAATTATTGGGCCATTATTTTCTTAAATAATTTTTCTGAAGTCTCCTCTGACTTCTCAACTTCAGATCTCTAAATATACATATATTAAACCAATAGCCCTCCGAAGCTCTGTTCATTCTTTCAATCTTTTTTTTTCTCTGTTTCATTTGATTTACTTTCAATTTCTATACTTCAAGTTCATTAATCACATCCTCTGTAGTATGTAATCTGCTGCTAATTCCATCTCATGCAATTTTCATCTCAAGCATTACAGTTTTCATTTTTAAGAGTTTAGCATGGGTTCTTTTAAAAAATATCTATATTCTAGTTGATATGCTCACTTTCTACTTTAGCTTAATGAATATATAGAATTACAGTAACTGTTCTAATTTTGTTATCTACTAATTCCATTATCTATATCATTACCGGGTCAGTTGCAATTGAATCATTTTTTTCGTCTCATAGTAGGTTTTATTTTTTCCACTTCTTTGCATACTTAGTAATTTTTTATTGGATGTGAGTGAGTTTTTACCTGTGAATTTTACTTTAAGTGTTGAATATTTTTTAATTGCATAAATATTCTTGAACTTTAATCTTAGGCATAGTTAAGTTACCTGGGAATAGTTCAGGTTTTTCAGATCTTGCTTTTAAACTTCGTTAGGTGGGACTAAAGCAGTGTTTACCAAGGGCTGATTTTCTCCACTACTGAGGCAAAACCTTTTGAATATTCCACCTAAGTCTTGTAAATTATGAGGTTTTTCACTCCAATTTAGTAGAATCAGAGATAGTCCAGCTTTGAATGGTTTCTCCACATGCATGCACTGATCAGGTCTCAATTGAAGACATGAGGATGATCTTCTGCAGATCTCTGGACAATTCTCCCTTTGCTGCTTTCTCCACTTTGGTACTCTGCTGTGAGCACTCCAGCTGCTTTGACTTCCTTGGTCTCTTATGTCACCTCAACTGAAGGAGACCACTGGCCTCTGCCTGAGGCCATGGTGCCACGGCCTGGAAACCCTCTCTCCAAGTAATAAGTTAGACAATTAAAAACTCTTATTCATTACTTTCTCATATCTTAGGGACCACTTCCCTCCATTGCCTCATGTCCAATATCTTTACATTTGTTGTTTTATGTATTCTACTTGGATTTTTAGTTATTTTGAGTGGGAGAGTATATCTGGACCCTATTACTCCATCTTGGCTGGAAGTAGAAGTGATAAATGTGATTTTTCTTTCATTGGTATAGTGAAATATTTCATTCTTTAGAAATCTGCATAACTCTGCAAACCAATGTTTTCCCAATGACTAAAGCATGCTGTTTCAAAAATCATATATAAGTAAAATATTCATCCAAATTGTAAGATAGATCAATTGATTTTTATGTAGCAGAGTGTGAAATATTCAATTATATGGTTTCAGATTCCACATTCAAAGAAAAATATCCAAAATTATTTGAAAAGACTATTAAAATGTTTCTCTCTTCCCCAACTATGTATGGATATGAGACCAGATTTTCTTTGTACACTTCAATTTAAACAATACATAACAATAGATTGAATTGGCAAAAGTATAAAATGTTGACAAAAATGTAAAATGATGCCACTCTTTGTACTACTTTTTCTTTGCTTGTTTTGGAAAATAGAGTTAATTTTTCCTAAAAGTATGTTGTTTAGGTTAACATGTAAGGAGTTTAGCGTTGTTTTAAATATATTAATAAATAAACATGACTTTCAGAATTTCTCAGTTTTAGTCTTTTAATATGGAGAATATAAATAGATAGAACCTATGTAAACAAAAGCTCTTTGAAATTTTCAATAGTTTTAGAATATAAAGAGTCTTGAGATCTCAAAATTTGAGAATCGCTGTATTAGAAAAATGAGATCCTTTTATAAATCCTTTTCCCTAAGGCTGTTAAAAGAGAAGTAGGCAGCTTATCTTTTGTTGGCCTATTTCCTCCTAAGAACCTGTTAGACAATATATCTGTGTATATAATAGAATGGGGTGGGCAATCTAGTCATAGAGGTTACCATTCAATTATCTGTATGACTAAGAAAGGCAAAATTTAGTAATACTACGTATAAAAATATGTCTAGCCAAGGTATATTATCTGTTAACATTAGTTTTATGATACATTTTGAGTCAAAACAATTACTAACTGAAATCTGAATACAACAGTATTATTTTGTGTTCCTGTTTTCTAAGGAAAAAAAAAATATAACAAAATTCAGGGGATGAAAAATACTGGAAATGTATTCACACTCACTTCTACTTTACCTTTGTTCCCTATAATAATGTTAGAGTATCACAAACAGAAATACCCTCAGAACTCCATTCCACTGATTCAGGAAGTATATTTATTCAGTATCATTTATGGTCATAGTATTGCCAAGGCAGAGTCCCCGCATTCAAGGATCTCAAAAATCTCATAGGAAGTGAGATAATCACTTTCATAAAGTGATATTCAAATCTTTCTATGAGATTCAAAAGTCTCATACAAAGTGAGATAATCACTTCCAGTGTTCTACACTTTACATGCATAGCCAGGTCCCTGTCGCTTAATAGCTTCATTCTAAAATGATAGCCTATATACACAATCTGATGAAACACACGCTGTACACTTATTGATCTTATCCCAGTGTAAAATATCCTACATGTAATTACATGTGTTTGTTTATAATTTTAAAAAGTAACACAAAATAGTTTAATGCATGGAATTATGCTATAGAAAAGCGGGGGGGGTTAAAATTTAGATTAATCATAAAATCTATGCAAGGAATAAACCCTCATTTAATCACAGTCTTTAGGTATGACTACTATAACATGAAATTCTGTCTTTGCATGACTTGAAGGAGTTACACACAATAAGAGTGTTGAAAATTGGCCTCTTGGGGGTTGACCTCTTTTAGTTTT
This sequence comes from Diceros bicornis minor, assembly GCF_020826845.1. Taxonomy (NCBI): domain Eukaryota; kingdom Metazoa; phylum Chordata; class Mammalia; order Perissodactyla; family Rhinocerotidae; genus Diceros; species Diceros bicornis. The sequence continues at coordinate 37,262,604 of NC_080746.1, forward strand.
TAAGAAAGGTAAAAATCTAGGAAACTTTCCCATCCTTCCAATTTAAATATTGTTCTCTGCTTCTGAAAATATTTCCTAAAATGATTTATTCCACATCAACCATGATATTTAAAGTAATCAAATCTGAAATATTTAAGAAAAAGAATAAAAATATTTAGGAAGCAAAATGTTATTTTCACTTTAGATCACAGCTCAGTTCAGAATATTTATTCTACTGGCTAGCTAATCAGGAAGAAAAGCAAGTGTACCTGTCAGCACAGCCAAGAGAATGAGCTCTGTATTTTATTGCTTTGTCAGTTTTTCTGGATTTAAAATAGAAAGAATGTCATTGTACTTTTGGGGCTATCTTTAGCTCACTCGAATATGATTTATCCCTTTCCTCCTTAGGAAATAGCATACATCAGGTAATTCCCATAGGGACCTACATAAAATAAGAAAGTATTTATGTGATGTTTATTTTTCATTCTCTTCACCTTGAAAGTTAAAAATCTGCTTCATCTCAGCCTCTAGTCCAATAGGATTGTGAGTGTCATTTGCCTTTTGTTATTTTATTTGTACATTTTAGTGGCATAAGCAATAGGTTTTTTTTTTAATTATTCAATCAGTTTTTGATATTATAAAAATGCTATTGATTTCATTTGCACTGGACATATTTGTGATTTTAATGATTATTTAGCTTGGGTGATGAAGATTTCAGTCTGTAATTATCTAATATCATTTGGGAAACTAATATCATTCTTTAATATTGATTAAATGTTCTCAGTGTTCTATACTTTTCATACATAGCCAGGTCCCTGTCGCTTAATAGCTTCATTTTAAAATGATAGCCTATATACACAATCTGATGAAACACACCCTGTACACTTATTGATCTTATCCCGGTATAATATTCTACATATGTTTGTTTCTAATTTTTAAAAGTCATAGAAGCGTGGGTCCTGCCATACAAGTTAACGAAACTACCCTTGAAATTTATTTTATACCAAAAAGATGTTATTAATTTAATCACATAAAAAGTGATTCAGGAGCCAGCCCAGTGGCATAGTGGTTAAGTTCACGCACTCCACTTTGGCTGACCAGGTTTCGCGGGTTCGGATCCCAGGCGTGGACCCCGGGCACGGACTGATGCATCGCTTATCAAGCCATGCTGTGGCAGGCGTCCTACATATAAGATAGAGGAAGATGGTCATGGATGTTAGTCCAGGGCCAGTCTTCCTCAGCAAAAAGAGGAGGATCAGCAACAGATGCTAGCTCAGGGCTAATCTTACTCATTGAAAAAAAAAGTGATTCAATAATATGAAATAGAAAAATATTTTAGGTCTCTGATAGAGATGAACAAGACAGACGACCAGAATTTATAGGGGCTTCCTGGATTGAAAACATTCATCATAGAATCATAAAATGTTAAACAAGGAAGGGACTTTCAAGACTATGCATTCCAATTCTTGTGTTTCACAAATGAGGTAATTAAGGTTCAGAAAAAGTAAGAGATTTGTTCAGTAACATATGGCTAATTTTTGGTAGGGTTAATACTAGAACCTGGTTTCTATGCAAATTTTTGCTACTCAGTAAATTAATTGGGCAATTCAGATGGAAAAAAACTGATTTCACTTCATTTAACTAAAAAAGAAAATAAAGAGATATGGGTAGTATTTAGAGAAGTTTTCTTAAACAAAACTGTTAATGAGGCATGGGGGAGGGTGCAGTATAAAATTAGATGTATGACTGAGGTAGAGGCTGATAGTCAAAAGTTATCCAAATTGAAGAGATCACCATTGCTAAAGCCAATTTAAAAAATCACATTGGGGGCCAGCCCAGTGGCACAAGTGGTTAAGTGCGTGCGCTTCGCTGTGGCAGCCCAGGGTTCACCTGTTTGGATCCCTGGCTCGCACAGACGCACCGCTTGTTAAGCCATGCTGTGGTGGCATCCCATATAAAGCAGAGGAAGATGGGCACGAATATTAACCCAGGGCCAGTCTTCCTCAGCAAAAAAAAAAGAGGAGGATCGGCATTGGATGTTAGCTCAGGGCCGGTCCTCCTCACAAAAAAAAAAAAAAAATCACCTTGTCCCTCTAATATATTGAAATCAGCCTCTTTTTCTCATTGACAAGTAAGTTTAATCAAAATTATTAAAATGACATGTTGCATGTTGCACTCAACGATATCACCTGATATCGTTTTTGGGGAAAAAAGTGGATAAAAAAGGAAATGAGTAACAAGCAAATGCGCTACAAATGAAAGATGGAACTCATAGTCACTGAGTGGAAGCCATTGTCTACACCAATATTAAAGGTTGTCATTGAGACATTAAGTCTACAGTGAGGATTAGTGTAGGAGAAAAAGCAGAGAACTTTCCGTCTCTGCTTTATGGATCAGGAATAGAGTAGTCACTCCTAGCAGACGAAATGAAAGGATTTCCAAGAAAAACAACCATAGCAATTGGAGATGCCTGCAAGGAGGGGCAGTTCTCTCATCGGATCTTCTTGTGTTAAATACCATTTATAAACTGTCAACTCCCAAATTGCTATCTCTGGCCCAGAACTCTTCCCTGAAAAATATGTCTAACTGCAATCGGATATCTAACATTGCAAACTCAACATATCCAAAACTAAACTCCTTATTTCCACACCTTCCCACACACCTCTCACAATCTTTCCCCATCACAGTAAATAGCAACTCTTTTTTTCCAGTTTCTCCGGTGAATGTTATCTTTGACTTTTCTCTTTTTCTTACGCTCTATATCCAACCTATCAGAATATTCTAACAATTGTTCCTGCAAAACTCAATCAGAATCCACTTATTTCTTCCCATCCCTTCTCCAACACTACCTCTCTGATCTAAGCTTCCATCAATTCCTGCCAAGATTATCAAAATAGGCTCCTAATTATACATCCTGTCTTTGCAATGACTAATCTATTTTTTTTGCGGCAGCTAAAATAATCCATTTAAAAAGATGACTTGATCACGCCACTTCTCTCCTCAAAACTACAAAGGATTCCCATCTCACTAAGGATAAAATCCCAAGTCCTTACCATGGTTAAATGACCTACCTAATCTCGCACCTCTCTTGGCACAACGACCCCCTCACCCCATCACAATACCTCTCTGAACTCTCCTCCCACCCTTTTCTTTCCCTTACTCACTTCTTCATTATTTGTTGCCCCTTGTATATGCTATGAATGCTTCCATCTCAGTTCCTTTGTACTTGCTCATTCTTATGCCGGGATCATCTATCTCTTTTCCTTACTTTGGTCCAGTCTCTGTTCACGAGTCTGTTTGGTACCAGGGCCATGGCCAACACATAAAAAACAGCAACATTAGGCCCCTGGCACTCTCTATCCGTCTTATCTTATTTTATTTTTTCCTATAGCATTTATCACTATATGACATAGTATATATATATATTTTTATTTATTGTTTTCTCTTTCCCAATTAGAATATAGCTCCACAAAGACAGGGCTATGTCTATTTATATACTTCTATTTCTAAGGTTGCCAGATAAAATACAGGACATTCAGTTAAACTTTTATTTCAGATGAAGTCAAATAATTTTTAGTATAAATATGTCCTATATATCACATACTTCTACCAATAAGTTATTTGTGTTTATTTAAAATTCAAAGTTAATAGAGCATTTGTATTTTTATTTGCTCAGTCTGGCAACCCCACCTATATTTCCAGTGCTGAAAACAGTAAGTGATATAGAGTTGGCACTCAGTAGATACTTTTCAAATAAATTAAAAAGGAATTATGTGGACAGCAATGGTAGAACACTAATTAGAGTTTTCTTGAGAGAAACTAATGTGTATCCCTAGGGGCTAGAGGAGCATCTGAATCAAGAACTTGATGCCTACCTCTATCCCAGAGAAGTCTAAAGACCAAAAAAATTGGTTGAAGCGAATGGAATCTACACGATGAAGAGAAAAAGATTAGTAGTCAGATAAGGTTTACTCTCCCCCTCCTCTCTGGCAGGGCAAGGGTACAAGAAATTCTCAGGCGGGAGTTAGCTTGGCTCATATAATCTTAAAGGTACTTTGGCTGAGAGGGTTATCTGCCAAGGTAAGAGGACCACAGCAATAAAAGTCTATGGGTGGGCCACTAAGAGAGGGATTTGAGAGGCACATTTGCCAGAGAGACTTTAGCCAAGGCAGGAACCTTGAAAGTCACGTGTTCCTCGTGAAAGAGCCAGTATGTGAAAGTCGGCCGTGACAGTGAACAATTATGGCTGGATTATAACAATATGAGTCATTTAAGCACTGCCTCTCTTTCTCTCACCTTTTTTGACCCCATGTCATAACTAGAGAACAGGAAGCAAAACAGGGAAGACTTAGAACAGATCACTCCCTCACTTCCATGTGGTAGGTTCCTGAGCTGCAAGTCAAAGTAAAGCTAAAAGGAGAAAAAAGACTTTGAATTGGACACAAAATTGAAATTTTAAATAGAATTGCACTACTGCACCTGTGAAATTTTCTCATAATTTCCAAAATGAGATCCTTATTATATAAAAATATTATTAAATGAGACTATTACAACTAAGAGTGACTGAAAACTTGTCAAAGTTTTATTATACAGATGAAAAAGTGAGAATATGGTTGTAGAAAACAAAAGCCATTTCCTGTATTCCATTGAGTTTGATATATTTATTATTAGTTAAAAACTTTGGTAATGATGTGGAAGAGAAAGAGGCAAGTGAAAGCCAGGGTATTAAAGATTGAAAAATAAATGGAAAAGAATGGAAATGAACACGTCTCCTCCAGGAAGCTGAACTGTAATTCAAACATCACACATCCTAACCAGAGTATAAGATGCACAAATACCACATTAGCATTTAGGAAGTCTAAATATAATTACAATACAGATTAACTGTCCTCACAGAGCAGTTAAAATGACAGAAAAGTGTAATTATAGTTTAAGGAAACAACAAATGAGATATCATAAAGATATACATGGTTAATTGCTAGATGACGTACAGACAATGAGTAGCTTTGAAGAGGGAAATATAAATTAGGCCATGGTAGATAACGGATATTATGAGGATGTGAGATTTTAAATGTGTAATTAGTAATAAAAATTAATAGGTGGCATAGAGAGGAATCACATCTCAAGTACTCAAGACAAGATTAAAAGGAGAAGGTAGAAAATGTCATTGTTAAAAGACTATGAGATCTTTCCTGTTTCTAGTAGAGCAACAAATTTGTCTGAAAAGTTGTCCCACTTAAAAAAACAAACAAACAAAAAACTGAATGCTGAATAACTTAAAAAACAAAACATTTTAAATGCATCATTGAACCTTCAAGAAAATAGGGAAAACCACTACAGGCCAAAATTTTAGCCACTATGAGCTTAAATCAGAATGTTAAACCAACTGGATATCAAAGGCGGCCCTGGAGGGAAAAACATACTACCAAGAAAACAGAACGTGAGACGGACAGCAGCTGAGCAGTAGGCCATGAGCCTGCACACAGCTGTGGAGTTGAATCTGAGACCCCCCACATAAAGCTGAGATTCCTGAGGGGACTACAGCCTCAGGGAAGGTGTGAACTAGAAAAAAATATGAAACTATAGGTCAAACTAGCTCTACTTCAGGTCAAAGGAGGAAAATAGTTAATAATAATATTAAAATCTCCTCTGATAATTTGTAACCAAAAGGCTACACTAATGTGGATCTGAGAAATGAATTCATATAACCCATGGAGAAGGAAAAGTCCAAGATGAAAAATTATATAACAGAGGTTAGTAATTCTCCTCATAAAGGGAGGACCAAAAAAAAAAAAAAACTTTCAACAAATACCACATTAGTGATAGAACATTAGAATATTTTATTTAAAAGAAGGGGAAAAGACAGGAATGTCTTTGCTAGTCCAGAAAGGCCAGTAAATATGTTAAAATTATATTTATATATTTCTATCTCTACCTATCTATCAATAGAGAGAAATAGAATCTACCAGCTCACTATTATAATAAATAAAAGAGTTTCGCAGGGCAGCTAGGTAAAAGAGCAATATACAAAAAAAGAAAGCATTTCATACAGAGGCAACAAACATTAAAACACCATAATTTTAGAAAAAATAACATTTACATTCCATATATATGATATTTATTAATAAATCTAATAGAAGATAGACACAAACTTTATAGAGAAAAATTTTAAATTTTATTGAAATCCACTAAATTAACCTAATTAAATAGAGAGATATAGTGTGATCATTGAAAAGAAGCCACAGCATTATAAAATTCTCAATTATCTCAACAAGTACACTCTAGATTCAATGCTATTACAGAAACAATCTTGAAATTTTCTCTGTAAAAATTAATAAGTTGATTTAAACTTTATACAGAAAAGCTAGAGGCCAAGAAAATTAAAAAAATAATATTATGAGGAACTATAAGCCTTCAAAAATTTTCATAAACCTATAGAAATTATGTTAGAGACAAAGAGACACAAGGATAAACAAGCATACAGAGAAGAGAGAGAGCAGAAACAGAACCAAGCTCACACGACAACTTGATATCTGAAAAGGTGACATTGGGATCTGTGGGAAAAGGATGGTTTATAAACAGTACTGGGAAAATGTTTTCATATGGAAAAGCAATTAAACTGTTTTCTTACTCGACACCATTCACAAAAATGAATTTCAGGTTTAGTTTTTCTGGAATTAGTGTGTATGTTAAAAAAAACTTTTGAACAGAGAATAGAGAATCATCTACGTGGCCTCAATGAGTTAAGAATGCTTTTAAAAAGACACAAAAAGTATAAACCAAAAGGGGGAAAATATAAGTTCAACTACACTAAGAAATTTTAAATCTATTCAAAGGACACCTTAAAAAGTGAAAGTCAGTCCGTAAATCAGAGAAGGTGTTTGCAATGATAATTGGCATTAAGTATTTAGAATATATAAGATCTCAAATATTAATTTAAAACAATATTAATTAAGAAGAAAAAGAATGGACATTTCATAGAAGAGCAAATATGAATGGTCAAATAACATTTTTTAAGTGCATCCAATTTCATTAGTTAGGAAAATTAAAAAGTACAACCACCATGAGATATTTTACAACCTCTAAATTGGTGAAAATGTCAAACTGTGACAATACAAATATGGCGAGCATATGGAGCATGGGGATCGCATCCATTAGCGGTGGAAATGTAACTGGCCAAACACAGTTAGAAAAACAATTTGGCATTTGCAAATGAATGTGCTATAGCTACAGGCATCTACATGGATGAGTTTCAAAAAGATAATTTTGAATGAAAAAGCAAGTCGTGGAAGAATGCATACAGAAGTAACATATGATAGTATGGCTCTCTCTTTCTCGAGGTATCTGTGAATACTCAATGACGATCCATGTAGAGCATGAACAACACATACGCAATGCCTGCCGTATAGCATGTATTTAATAAATGTTAGTTATTGTTACTGCTGCTCTTACTATTACAACTATTCAAGGAGTTAATTAATGCAACTCAAACATTTGATTAATTCAGGGGAAATAAGACCATAGACTAATCAATTCAAATATTTGCTGATAATGTGTTATGTTTCTAAAGAATTGATAGATTCAAACACTTCAAGCTTATGGACACAGGTATGAACTCACCAAATGAGATATTTTTTGTACATAAAAGGAGCTTGACCTATGTGTCTCATGCACCCAACTTCTCTGTGGATGCTAGGTTCCAGTTGAAATTGTGAGAGGGGAAACACTAAAGCAACATCTTTATAGCCTTTATATTGCACCTTTCATAATCCACTAGATTATTATGATTATTTCCATATTAAATATGCAGAAAACAAGGCACAGAAAAATAAAATAATTTACCTAAGGTTCTATAGTTAGTGAGGGACAGATTTAAAATAAACTCCCTGATCCTCAAACATGCCTTGCACTTTCATTATAATTAGTAAATTTCAAAGCAACCTCAAAATGCAGATCACCTGACCAGATACGTTTCCTTTATTCTTCTTCTGAATTGTATTTTAGTGAAACATATATTTTTCTTTCTTTTTTTTTTTTTTGTGAGGAAGACTAGCCCTGAGCTAACATCCGATGCCAATCCTCCTCTGTTTGCTGAGGAAGCTTGGCCCTGGGCTAACATCCATGCCCATCTTCCTCCACTTTATATGGGACACCGCCACAGCATGGCTTGACAAGCAGTGTGTCAGTGCACGCCAGGGATCCCAACTCGCGAACCCCGGGCCCCCAAAGCGGAGCACGCGCACTTAACCACTGTGCCACCAGGCCAGCCCCCTGTATTTTTATTTCTTATTCAATTGTATAGTCACTATGAGTAGAAATACTTTGTCCTCTTCATAATCCCTAAATTACTTATTGTGTTGTTTAGCCAGAAATGTTTAACATAAATATTTCTCCCAATCAGTTGCTCTTAAGCAAGATTTGGAAGGCAGAAGTGAGTTGGAACTCTTTCTTATGCTTTTTGTTTTATTTTGCTGACAGATAAGATCAAGGAGATGCCAGTGCCCACTGTCCAACTTTGTGAGCATCAAGAGGTGGTTGCAGTGGTAGCTTGAATCATTGCTCAGTGGCCAGTCACCAGCCTTGTAAATGTTGAAAGAACCGGGTTTCAGCCGCAGCCAGACTCCACATTCCTGTGGTGAGCAAGTTGCAGTAACGGCTACCTGCAACTAGCATCCTGATACCTGGAATCAGAGTTATAGAGCTTTCCAGCATAGTATTCCTAGCGTCAGCCTCCTGATTCTCCACCTTTCTGATTGGTATACAGATATTAGCTCTCTGGCATTTCAGTTCTGTGGTATTCTGAGGGTCATTCCTGAAGCTGCTGCATGTGTCAATGGTGTGTTCCTTTTTATTGCTGAGTAGTATTCCATTGTGTGAATGGACAGGTTTGTGTAAACCTTTACCCACTGAAGGACATCTGGGTTGTTTTCAGTCTGGGAATATCACAAATAAAGCTGCTGTGAACATTCATGTACAGGTATTTGTATAAACATTAATTTTCATTTATCTGAGATAAATTGCCCAAGAGTACAATTACTGGGTTGTATAGTAATTGCATGTTTACTTTTATAATAAAAAGCCAATGTTAACATTCCCACCAGCAATGTCTGACTTATCTAGTTTCTCTGCATCCTCACCGGTAGGTGATGTCACTATTTTTAATTTTAGCCATTCTGAGAGGAATGTAGTGCTATCTCATCGTGATTTTAATTTGCATTTCTTTAATGGTTAGTGATGTGGAATATCATTTTATGTGTTATTTTTCACTTGATATCTTCTTCAGTGAAATATCTGTTATGTCTTTTACCAATTTTCTATCAGGATTTTTTCTTTTTTACTGTCGAGTTTTGAAGGTTTTGATATATTTTCAACACAATAATTTGTCAGATTGTGGTATGCAAATATTTTCTCCCAATCTGTAACTGGTCTTTTCATCCTCTCCATAATGTCCTTTGCAGGGCAAACATTTACTTTTGAAGGGACCGATTTATAACTTTTCCTTTTTGGAACTTGCTTTGGTATTAAAGTCAAAAAACTCCTTTCATAGCCCTAGATCCCCAAAATTTTCTCTTATCTTTTTCTCTTAAAAAATTTCATAGTTTGACATTTTACATTGAAGTGCATGATTCACTTTGAGTTAATTTGCATATAATATGTGAAGTTGAGGTCAATGGTCTTTTTTTTTTTCCTTATTGAAATGGCTAGAACTTCCAGTACTATGCAGAATAAGATCCATGATGTAGTGAGAGTGGATACGCTTACCTTGTTCCTAATAAGAAAAAGAAAGCATTCAGCCTTTTACCAGTAAGTATGATGTTTGCTATAGGGTGTTTTGTTTTGTTTTGTTTGTAGATACTCTTTATCACGTTAAGATAATTCCCCTATATTTCTAAATATCTGTACTTTTCTTTTTTGCATTGTCTTTGTCTGGTTTGCATATCAAGCTAATACTGACCTCATATAATTAGGTAGGAACTATTTCCTCCTCTTCTATTCTCGGAAGAGATTGTGTAAAATTGAGGTTAGTTCTTTATGTTTGCTAAAATTCTCCAGCTTTCGTGTTATAGGACTATTCATGTTCTCTATTTCTTCTTGGTTGAGTTTTAATAGTGTGTTATTTTTGAGGAATTGGTTCAGTTCTTCAACATTGTGGAATTTATCAATGTAAAATTGCTCATAATATTCACTCATAATCCTTTTAATGGCTGCAGGGGCTGCAGTGATAGCCTATGTTTCATTTCTGATTTGGTGTTTATGTCTTCTCTTTTTATATTCTTAAGTTTTGCTACAGGTTGAACAATTTTACTGATTTTTTTGTCAAAGAAAAAGTTTTGCTTTCACCGATTTTCTCTGTTGTTTCCATGTTTTCAATTTAATTGACTTCTCTTTATATTATTTCCTTCTTTCTCCTTGTGCTGAGTGTATTTGTTTTTATTTGTTGTTTCTTGGGATAGATATTTGGATTATTTATTTGAGACTTTTCCAATTTTCTAATATAAATACTTAGTGCTATATATTTCCCCATCAACACTTTTTTAGCTGCATCCCACATATGTTGATATGCAGTATTTTCATCTTTTTTCAATTCTATGTACTTTTTTGTTCCTTTGAGACTTGCTTGTTGCCTCATGGGTTGTTTAGAAGAGAGTTGTTTGATTTCCAAGTGTTTGAAGATTTTGTGGTTGTTTTTAGGTTATTGTTTTCTGGTTTGATTCTAAAAAAAAATAATGCATACTCTAAATGATTTCAGATCTGTTAAACATGTTAATGTTTGTTTTATGGCCCAGGATATGTACTATCTTAGTAAATCTTCCATGGGCACTTTAATAAAATATGTATTGTGCTATTGTTTGAGTGTTCTATAAATGTCAATTAGATGCTGCTGATTGATGATGTTGTTCAATTATTTGATAGTTTTGCTAATTTTCTATTAGTTTTATCAAATGGTGTGTTGAAGTAACAACTAAAATTAAGCATTGTATGTTTTTTCTTCTCACCTCTATCAGTTTCTATGTATTTTGCAGCTCTGTTGTTTCATGTGCACACACTCAGAATCACTGACTTCTTGAAAGATTGATCCTTTTATCATCATGTAATGTATTTATCTTTGTTGTAAAGTCTGTATTATCTGATATTAATATATACTCCTGCTTTTTAAAGATTAATATTACCATAATATATTTCCATTCTTTACTATCAATCTACCTATGTTGTATTTACAACGAGTTTCCTATAGACAACATAAAGCTGTTTCATGTTCTCTCATCAAATCCACAAATCTCTTTTAGTTGGTGAGTTTAGACTACACTTAAACTTATTGATGTTCAGGGCTTAAGTCTGCCATTTTATTATTTATTTTCTGTTTTTCACCCCTTTTTTCCTGTTTCTTGCCTTCCTGTGGGTTACTTAAAATTATTGTAGTGTTTTATCTTGGTTTTTTTTAGTACTGGTTTTGATTATGTTGTGTGACTTAGTTTTCTTAGTGGTTGCCCTAGGTGTTCTGATATACATATATAACTGATCACAGCCTATTGTTACTCACATTTTGCCACTTTAAGTGAAGCATTTAAATCTTCCTTCACTTAGGTCCCTGTACTCTCCTCATCATTTAAATATAACTGTTTCGAGTATGCCCTCCCTATACACGGACCACCCCAGCAGACGTTATAATTTTTGCCTAAAGCATTATACATGATTAAGAAATTCATGATGAGAAGAATAGTCTATTATGTTTATTCCAACTTTTACCTATTCTATTGTTTTCTTTCCTTTCTAAAGTTCTAAACCTTTTTCTATTAAAATTTTCTCTCTATTTGCAAAACTTTCTTTAGATAGTCTTAAGGAGTAAATCTTCTTACTTCCTATCAATATATAAAATATGCTGGTGACAACTTGTTTAGTTTTCCTTTGCCAATAGGGCAGTTTTTAATTGAAAAATCATCTTGAAAATAGCTAAAAATGCCCAGAATGTTTTAATTTAAAAAAAAAAGAGAGATTAATAAATGAGAGTTCTTGATCTATCAGATATTCAATTATAGAGCAAGTTATAGGACTATATTTTAATTATGATTTAAATCACATAAACTACATATACATATGCATGTGATTTTAGTGCTATATATATACTAACTTAATTATTCCTCATACCAGCCCTGTGAGAAAGGTACTATTTTTACCTCTGTTTTCCACTTAAGGAAACTGAGGAACAGAGCAGAAAGAGAGATAATATTTGTTTGTTGAAAGAGAAAGAAAGAAAATGCATTAAAATGTTATCATTTTCTCTTGATAGAAAAATTTTATCATTTTGTCTTTACTATGTTATATATTTGCAAATTATTTCTATTGAGTATGGAGTATCTATATAACTAAAAGAATTTTTCTAAAATTGTTGGTCAATGAGGCATTGGGAATTTTGAACAAACTTCAGTGCAAATATCAATACCAGACAAATTTGAACATATATCAAAATGTAAAAATTAGGTTAAAATAAATATTTTATATTACTAAACTATATAATCAAGCATTGAAACAATTACTGCAAAACATTGGAAATGCTTGATATCACTTTTGTGTTTTTTTGGTGAGGAAGATTAGCCCTGAGCTAACACCTGCTGCCAATCTTCCTCTTTTTTTGCTTGAGGAAGAGAGGCCCTGAGCTAACATCTGTGCCTTTCTTCCTTTATTTTGCATGAAGGTCGCCACCACAGCATGGCTGACAAGTGATGTAGGTCTGCGCCCGGGATCTGAACCCACGAACCCAGGCCACTGAAGTGGAGAACGTGAACTTAACCACTACACCACCGGCCAGCCCTTGATATTTTTAATAAAAGAAATGCAATTAAAAACAGCAATTAAATCCCCCTCTTTACCAAAATTTACCATGATTTTCTTTACATGAAGATACCAAGGGGCCGAGGATAAAGTGATACAAGTACTAAAATATACCTGCCAGTAGTGTGAGTTAGGGTAATATTTTGGCAAAGCCTTTTTTTCTTATGGAAAAAATGTTAAAAATATTCAGATATTTTGATTCAGTTCTTCTCTTTTTGAGAATCTACCTTAAGGAATTCACTCTGAATAAGCAAAAATTTTGGGCACAATAGTGGTGGTTACTGATATCAGGACAGAGCTTTAACTAGTTTCTGCATTTTGATTCTTGGTATAAATTAAATGAAGACAAAATGATCTGGTTCAAATAATGTTACAACATTTTCCAAAAATCATGTTGACTATCTGGACCCTGTGAAAGTGAATCTTCCAAAAAGCCAAGTGGGCATTTTTTTTAAACCCTCTATTATTAAGGTTATCAAGCATTTTACTTATGATATCGTAACAGGAGCTACCTGTTCTGCTTTTAGGTGATGATATTGTGATGACGATGAAAGACTCAATTTTTTTCTCTCAAAAAAATGTATTCTTCTTGCCTTTAGCCAGCTCCTGATTGATTTACAGCCATTAGTAACCTGAAGCAACTTCTCTAGTCACCCAACTTGCATAGCTTTTTGAAGTACATGTAGTTTATCTCTTGCTATGGTCTGAATGTTTGTGACACACCCCCCCCAAATTTATTTGTTGAAATCCTAACTCCCAAGATGATGGTATTAGTAGGTGGGCCTTTGGGAGGTGATTAGGTTGTGAGAGCGGAGCTTCATGAGTAGCCTTAGTACTCATAAACGAGTTCCCACAGAGCTCTCCAGCCCCTTCCACCAAGCGAGGATACAAGGAGACAAGGAGAAGTCTGAGGCCTGGCAGAGGGCCCTCACGTGACCTTATTGGCACCTTAATTTCAGACTTTCAGCCTCCAGAACTGTAAACAATAAATTTCTGCTCTTGATGAGCCACCCATCCATGGTATTTTATTATAGCAGCCCAAACACATTAAGACATCTCTTAAGCACATACAGTCAACCCTCGGTATCCACGGGGATTAGTTCCAGGAACCCCCACGATACCAAAATCCATTCACGCTCAAATCCCTTATGTAAAATGGTGTAGCACAATGAATACAGTCGGCCCTCCATATCTGCAGATTTCACATCCAGGGATTCAACCAACCACGAATGGAGTCTGCAAATGCAAAACCCTCAGATATGGAGGCCGACTATACATACTCATGGAACATATACACATACCTCTATACATACAGCCTATTACCAGATCTCCCTTTCTTAACAATGAGCATAACCTCCAGAATATCTTATCTTCCATGTAATACCTCCAGTGTTCCAGAATATCTTATCTTTCTTGTAACACTCTCAAGTGTTCCATCAAATCCAACTTTAAGATTTCGATAAATCCAAAAATATCCAACAACCTATTATTTTAAATAACAACACTTGCAAACCACCTAATGTCCAACTATAAGGAATAACTATCCAACTCAAGGTACATCCCTTTGATAGACTGAGCTATAGGAATGAAAAGTAAGAATTGTGAAAATGTATAAGAACACAAATATTATTATAATCTAAAATTTAGGATACAAATACACATATGTAAACACATGCACACAAAAATCAAGTAAAATGTGTAGAGAAAATACTTTACCAAACAGCAAATGGTAGTCAATTGGTGATAATCCGACTAAGTTCTTTTCAAAATTTCTGATTTTAAAAATTCGCTCTAGTGGAGCAGGCCCCGTGGCCTAGCGGTTAAGTTTGGTATGTTCTGCTTCGGCAGGCTGGGTTTGCAGGTTCAGATCCTGGGCACAGATGTACACCACTCATCAGCCATGCTGGCAGTGACCCACATATAAAGTAGAGGAAGATTGGCTCAAGGCTAATCTGATGTAATCTCAGAGCTAATCTTCCTCAAGCAAAAAACAAGGAAGATTGGCGACAGATGTTAGCTTAGGGCTAATCTTCCTCAGCAAAAAAAAGAAAGAAAGAAAAATTACTCTAGTGATCAAGAATTACATTCCTTATGGAAAAATGAACATTCTAAAGTTCACTTCTAAAAAAGTTTCTAAAAATGCAAACCTAATTAGTGAAATATGAAATTCAGACAGGGTACAAAAGAAGAAATAACAATCATATGCTCAAATTCCAGCCTTTTTCTATATTTCATGTGGATTTCATAATGACTTCAAAAAATGTGATTTCCTTTACTTAGTCTTTAAACAGTTCACTGATTTTAGCAAAATATAAACAGAAGAATAATTATTTATCACTTTAGTCTTCACCCTCCATCTATTCCTTCTCCCTCCTCCATTTTTATTCCTTAGTTCTTTCATCCTGAATTTTTTCTGGAGCACCTATTTTATTTCTCAGAAGAGGGTTTCCATGTCCTATCCCAAAACTTTGGCACTACTCAGTCTATGTTCAGTCCTTGGAGACTGAATTGAAATACGCTTATGAAGAAATTTTCAACTCAAAATCTATCTCTGCCTTAAACAAATTATTTTCTAGCAAGTAACTGAATAAAATGGCCTATATCTTCCTATATAATTTTACATGTAATTTCACATGTATAATTTTCTCTTACATATAATTTTTGTAATAATCAAGAAAAATGCAAAAAAGTTCTCAGTGAAAAAATATGGGATAATCTCTAAAAAGATTATGCTGAGGGGCCAGCCCCGTGGCATAGTGTTTAGGTGCACGCGCTCCGCTGCTGGCGGCCAGGGTTTGGATCCTGGGCGCGCACCGATGCACCACTTGTCAGGCCATGCTGTGGTAGCATCTCAGATAAGGTAGAGGAAGGTGGGCATGGATGTTAGCCCACGGCCAGTCTTCCTCAGCAAAAAGAGGAGGATTGGCATGGATGTTAGCTCAGAGCTGATCTTCCCCACAAAAAAAAAAAAAGATTATGCTGAGACATTGAGAAGATGGTTCTTTCTCTGTATCGCATTGGTAAAGGCCAGTAATTATGCTACACCTATTGCACAAAATTCACTAATGAAGTTTTCTGATATTTCCAGAAATAAGACTTCAGAAGTATATTGATATTTGAATGGCCACATTCAATATATTATACCTCTGAGCATTTCTGAGGCCAACAAATGAAAAACTGTTTCTTTCCTTTCTTTCTTTTTTGTGGAATTTGGAACTCAAAGTACTTAATAGTGAAATTACAAAGACCACATTTCTGAAAGCATCTATAAACCTATGGAAGAAACATTGCCCACAGATCAAGCTAGCCTGAGTATACTAGTCATTTTTACTTATCATGCATAACTAAGGTCATATAGAACTCATTTTTGTTTGTTTGTGTGTTTTGTTTGTTTTTGTTATGTTCTGCTTTGTTTTTAACCACAAGTAATAATAAAAATACTGGATCATAGATTTTGTCAGACCACTGGGCTAGGAGATAGTACTGACTGTCCCTTCTCTATGCCTATCCCCTACCACTACCTGGCCCATCACCATCAATAATAGTAAGTACTCTTAGGAACCACTATTGGCTATCATTCTATTGCTGACTCAATGAAAAAAAAGAGGTAAATCAAAATTTAATTAAGTACTCTGGGTGGAAGGAGAAACTAAGAGTGTCTTAACTTGCATATTCTAAACAAATTTTCCACAAGAAATAATTAAAGGTCTATCCATGAGTCACTTCAAATGGAGGTGGGGCAGACAACAGAAAGGATGGATAGGCATTGTGATCTAAATATCTTTGTGGACTGCTCTTCTTATGCTATGAAGCATAATTAGGTCATTGCCTTATTTACATTAATAATGTCAGCTAATGTTAACCTAATGAAACAATAACCTGATGAATTATGAATTATTTGCACTTTGTAAGGTTACTCTACTTCTTGATGTTTGAGTTCTTTAAAAATTATCACAATAGTTGATTTTATACATGGTGATGTGAGCACCTAAAATTTAATCTCAAAGCTATTTTCAAATACTAATGTAAACGATAATATAAAATAGGCAAGGGGCTTGCACAAAATATGTCAGAATAAATAACAATTTATGTAATTTCCCTCTCTGAAGCCCTTTGAGATGAAGAAAAATAAACAAATACAGGAAAAAATAATGAACTATGGAATATTTCCAAATCTATTGTTCCAAATCCATGGATAACTATCATTTACAATAAGTGTACTAACTTTAGCAAATAGTTTTGAATTAAGTGAGAATGCTGGAAAGTGGTATACAGTCACGCATTGCTTAACGACAGGGATATGTTCTGAGAAATGGGTCATTAGGCGATTTTGTTGTTGATTGAACATCATAGAGTGTACTGAAGGGAAAGAAAATTTGCCACCCCAAAATGTGTCTTTCTAACATGAGGGTTATTTTAGGCTGATTATTTTTTTAAGAAAAGAAAGACTCAGAAAGTTTCTCTTGTTACCTTCCCCTTAGCTACCTAAAAAAATTCAGATTAAAAAACCTGTCTCAGGAAGCAAACTATCACCTTAGCATAAGATAAACTAGGTGGTAGATAAGGAGGAAACTAGAAAAGCCTGTTTGTTGGGCTCTCCTCTGTGTTCTTCTGTTTGTGTGTGGCCAAACACTTGTTTTCCAAATATTTGCTCCTTTACCTGTGAATTGCCTTCCTTCCCTTCGAAGTCCCTGACTCTCCCCACCCCCAATATCTTCTTTTGTCTTTAGCTGAGGATGGTATTTAAGGTGAGGGCTTTGGCAATTTTGGCGAGTTACTCAGCTTTCTTGTCTTTCTCCTACTAATCTGTTTAATGTCAATTTAATTCTTAGACCAGCCAGAAAAATCTAGAAGAGTAGAAGAAAACTTCTTCCTCTCCTACAGTACTTATGCAAACCTAGATGGTATAGCCCACTAGACACCTAGGCTATATGGTACTAATCGTATGGTACCACCATCATCTATGCGGTCTGTCACTGACCAAAACGTCATTATGTGGTGCGTGACTATATATCTCTTTTCATTAAGATTATAGTTTAATGGGAAGAAATTAAGAGGAAGAAATTCAAAATGGCCCTACTCAAAAATCAAACAAACAAAAGAAAACAAAATCCTGTTTAGGAGGATAAGGGCTCAAAATATACGTGGAAACAAGCACACAGAAAAATCCTTTACTTGGTTGGGGCTCTGTGGACTAACATGTCTGAATGAACCCAAAGATATTCCATTGTTCTGATATAGCTTCTAACTGGAAAGAGAAAAGACCTGGAGATGAGCCTCAATGAGATGAAAGACCACAACAAGAGCCTAGGGAAATAAAAGTAGCTACTGATTCACAACCAGTATGATGAAAGCCAAGGGTCTTCATGTCTCCTGACTCTCACTGGTGTGTACAATCCCATCAAAACAGAGGAAAGCCCAAGAAAAAAAAATCTTCATCATCTACATCTACATTATCATAATTAATAGCATTATTACTATTATTATATACCAGCCATAACCTAGAGAGGAAAAAAGAGAGTCAAGAAAGTTTAATTATGCTAATTTTCAAACCTCTCATGGGATGCAGATAGTATCAATGGAAAGAGAATGTCATTAATGTTGTAAAATTATCCACAAATATAAATAAACCAAATTGTGTGCCTTCTAACTTACTTGGAACAAGAGTAAGGAGGGCAAAAGAAAAAAAGATAGAGGGCAAAACTCAACAAATGGCACAAAAGGGAAATAAGATTTAAAAAATTATTAAAGGTCACTAAAGAAATAAATTCAAGTACGTGAATAGCATTTAGAATGTATTTATGTTAACATTTATAAATATCTTGCACTAATAGACTAAGCACTGATATACATCCTGGGTTACAGCAGTGAACAAAACAGACCAAGTCCTTCATTCATGAAATCTAAACGCCAGACTGAATGAAAACAAAGTAATCCAGAAAGTTTATCAATGAAGTATTAGATAAAGATATATGAGGTAAATGGGAAAATAGGAAATAGCTTCAGTATTAATAACAGATAAAATTCAATCTAATATAAATATTCTGTTATGTAAAGAATGTCACGTGATGAAAGATAACAATTTACAATAATGTCTTTAAGTGAACAAATTGTACAGTTAGACTACCAAGGTCCAAATCCAGATTTCCCTATGTGCTAGCTTTGGCAAATCATTTAATCTCTTTACACCTCAGTTGCCTCATTTGTAAAATGAGGATAATGATGTCTATTTGACAGGTTTTTTGTAAAGCACCAACAAAAGTGTCTGGCATATAACATATGAAATGTAAATGTTTGGTAATAAATAACATATTATTTAAATGTTCAAAAGAAAAACTATAGAAAATATACAAAGATGAAAATCACAGCATGTCAATAGTATTGGGAGACTTAATATGCTTTATGCTGCAAATAGAATGTTCTTTATGTTCAATAGTCCCAAGAATATTTTAAAAATTGTAAACATATTAGTGTCTGAAAAAAAATCTCAAAAATATTAAAAAATCTAGAAATAATACAAAGATTTTACTAATCACACAGCAATAAACTGAAATTAAATAACAAAAGTACTAACAAGAAAAAGAAATAGAAATATTTTTAAAGAAACTATTAGATCAAGAGAAAAATCAGGGCCAGCCCTGTGGCTTAGCGGTTAAGTGCGCGCGCTCTGCTACTGGCAGCCCGGGCTCAGATCCTGTGCACGCACCGACGCACTGCTTGTCCGGCCATGCTGAGGTGGCGTCCCACATATAGCAGCTAGAAGGATGTGCAACTATGACATACAACTATCTATTGGGGCTCTGGGGAGAAAAAAGGGAAAAAAAAGATTGGCAATAGGTGTTAGCTCAGGGCCAGTCTTCCTCAGCAAAAAGAGGAGGATTGGCATGGATCTTAGCTCAGGGCTGATCTTCCTCACAAAAAAAAAAAAAAGAGAGAGAGAAATCATATAACAATTACATGAATAACTGCAAAATAAAGATGAAAATGTACATATTTAAACCTGTGGGTCATAGCTAAACTGAACAATATCAGTAGCTTAAAAATTTTATTGCTAAATAAGAAAATCTGAAATTCATGTATCAGTGAAAAGATAATTAATAAAACTGACAAATTCAAGAACAGATTCCTTGAATAAGAAAATGTATAAATAAGAGAGATAAATCAAAAGTCATTTTACTATAGAAAAAAGGAAAAGCAAAATATATAAAATTAGGACATAAGAGAAAAATCACAGATATAGAGGATTTTTTATCATTTTAAATGCTTATTAACTTTATGCTTTTATGACTAAGAGATCATGTCTTACAAGTAGCTGCAGCTTCCTTGGGCTGCTGGAGCAATGTTAGTGAATATAAAGAGAGGCAGAGAGTACTGACGCTCACCATCTCAGGATACTCTCTCAGCCACAATAAGACATACATCAGTGATATAATAGAGGTAAAGCAATATCTTGATCCAAGCAAAATTAAGCAAGGGAATATTCACAGAGACTTTTTTGAGTGTGTGTGTGAGGAAGATCAGCCCTGAGCTAACATCCATGCCAATTCTCCTCTTCTTTTTTTGCTGAGGAAGATTGGCCCTAAGCTAACATATATTGTCAATCCTTCTCCTTTTTTTCCCTTCTTCTCCCCAAAGCCCCAGTAGATAGTTGTATGTCATAGTTGCACATCCTTCTAGTTGCTGTACGTGGGACACCGCCTCAGCATGACCAGACAATTGGTGCTTCGGTGCGCGCCCGGGATCCAAACCCAGGCCGCCAGCAGCTGAGCGTGCACACTTAACCGCTAAGCCATGGGGCTGGCCCCCACACAAAGACTTGTTAAGTAACCCCGTGTCCCATCACCATTATTATCAACAACAAGGGCTAAAACGTTGTTCACAGAAACGTTGGTAATGGTTATCATTAGTGATGGGTAATTGAGATTTTGACACATTGTTTTATTTTACTATTTAAATTTTTATTACCTTAATATCGAAAACTAAAAGATTTTTATTATTGGAAAACCAAGAACATTTCCCTGAAAGCAAACAAGAAACAACAAAATAGAAAGGAGTTATTACGGGCAGTCATTGTTCACATCTTTTTATTGTGGCTTGTATTTACTACTATTCGGAGTATTGTGGAAACTTTTGGATTTGTTGAAATTTACAATAAGGTTTTACAAAATACAAAGTTAAAAAGTTACCCAGAATTTTTGTAAGACTCCCTATTAGGAAGGATAGTTTCTGAATTGAACTAATAGAAGTTCTTTTCAAAGTAGGAGTTCATGGAAGGGTATAAGTTAATGATGCAATATATAATATTAATTTCATTTACCACCATTAAACAATTTTTACATAAACAGTATTAAATGCATTTGATATCAGCACAAGTAATTTATATCCACACAAAGGAAAATTACTGAGCTTGTATCCATACAGAACCAGTTTGACTGTTTTAACTTAATCAGTAAATTAACTAAATGGAAGTTTAGTCAAACAACTAGTTGGGGTGTGTGTGTGTCTGTGTGTGTGTGTGTGTGTGTGTGTGTGTTGAAGAATGGGTTCTGGTATAAAGCAAAGGGAAATCAAGCCAACATCTGTTTAGTATCCAATAAGTACCTAACATTGTTATAGACCCTTCTCACATATTTTGTCTCATTTTGTCCTCCTAACACAGCTGTTAAGAATTATAATTCTCATTTTATACATGATAAAACTGCAGCTCAGAGAGTTTAAGTAATTTGGCCAAAGCTATAAAGCCAGCAAGGAGCAAAGTCTGAATTCTAATCTAAAATTACTGATTAACAAAGAACATTTTCTTTCCATTACACTACTACATTAATAGATTGAACTAATTTGATTTAATTGTTCAATGACTTTAGAGATGAGTCAAATCTTTTACAAATGGTGAGCTATTTATAGACATACCAAAAACAAGTAGCCCAAATTAGAAGATATCAAATCCTTTCAGGGAGATGAGCTTTGACTTTGCTTTACAAAAGAGTGAAACTTTGCTTTGTAGAAAACAGAAGATTGGCTAAAGCAAAATCTATTTGTGTCATTTGATTGTAAGCAAATACCTGACCCATGAACAAAAGGAGAGAATAAAATAGTTGTATGAATATCAGTCCACTTTGATTATTGGTAATTTGTCTTAGTCTAATTCTATTATACCTTTGTCTCAAGATGACAAAGAACTCAGTTCAATTTCTCAATAACAAGAATGTTCCATTGAAGAAGCAATGTGACTACATCGAAAATTAGAAACAGATCTATCAGATCTATGATCTATATTTATCTTAGATCAAAATTTTCAGCTCTCTTTGCATTTGCCTAGAATCCCATGTCTAATTTCAGTTACCTTTACTTTAGGTGCTTACATGAACTGGGTGTTGTCAAAGAGTAAATGAATCTTGATCATTTGTTTTCTGACAGATGATCATGAGCATTAATTAGTTCATCCTTCTGATTATGATGTTAAAGATTTGAGAGTCCCCATTTCTTGTATTTTTTACTGAATTCAGAAAAGTAAATCCATTTATCTTCCAAGAAATTAAAACTTTTCCAAATTACATCTTAAAACACTTAGAAGATAACCTTTCACGTTTTTTTCCTTTTCATTAAGTCTGGAAAGGGAAGAAATGACAAACGGATAATCCTAAGGAAATGACGGACTTCAAATACTTAAGACTGAAACACAAAGAATCCATCAATAATTTTCTGCTATATAAAACATACTTGACTTTTTTTTTTGTATTGGCATAAAAATTCAAAATGAGTTACCCACTTTCATGATACAAGCGTATGTATTAAAGTATTTTGTGAAATCTTATGAGAATCACAAATAAATTAAAAACCATGTCTTTTTCCATTTATGCTGTGTGCTAGTTACACTTGTCCTATATGACCCTTGTCCATGACTTGGTAATTTTTAGCTTCTATGCTTTCAAATTAAGCTACTGGAATAGCAATTCTACTATGACTTCAAATGCTTTCAGTATTTCAATTTTCCTCGAACGTTTCAGTTCTGACTCAAAGCCGATTTATTCAAAAATTTTTACTTGAGTTGTCATAAGTTAAGTTGTAGTTAATCTTAAAATAGAAATTCTCTTCAGATTGAAGTTGAGTTGAGAGAACTACAATTCATAGACACCTCTTGTACAGCAAGCAAGTTTATCCTCCTCAACAATTAACAATTTTAGATGTGCCAGAGCTTAAAGGAGGAGCCCATGTACAGTTTATTCAAAGTCAGACTCAAGTTTTTAACTTCAGTGACATGTCTATGCAGACAACCAGTTTTCCTGAGTGAGTTAAAGTGATTACCTAGTATATAATGCATATAAACTGACTGGGTACGTGACCTTTAAAGTAGTATTAAACAGTCAAATCATAAACCTGAGGAGCCAGAGGCAGAAAGTATACGTGGTGGTGAAAGAATCACAGAGATCAATGGTTCTTATAACAAATCATAGACGGCACGAAGCAGCTTTCTCTTCACCAGAAGGCTAGGGACTTAGAAAACCCTCTTGTCACTGTTGTATGCCTCATCGGCAGTTGAACAATGGAAAGAGGCACAAAGGGTGAATAGAAAGTTACACATGAAAGTCTTAGCTATGAAGAAGGGGGCATAGACACATCAAAAGGAAGGTAACGGCTGAGATTGATATTTCTAGGAACTAAGCAGCTGCAGATGGTTTCGAGTGATGGTGATTCAGTTATATCCAATTAAAACAGTCATAACTAGAACTATAAAAATAAAATCAATTCAGATTTTGTATTTAAAGCTGAACTTTGAAGAGTTTCAGAAAAAGAACATACAATTCTCACCTACAAGAGTTGAATAATCCAAGCAAGAGAGACTGCCCATGAGAGCACTTTTCTGGAAGAAATATCCTGAGACCTGTATCCAGCCAGGAGATTCTACTTTGAAAATCTTGTATACAGTTTTGCAGGAGGGAAAGGAAGATCAGTTTTCAAAGGGAAATGAATTAAATCAATAGCCTAGGTAGAGCCAAGGCTGGAGACCAAGCCAAATCCTGAACGAGGTGGAAGCATGTACGGAAAGTGAGCCGAAAGAGGAGTCATTAAAGGAAAGTGACAGAACCAAGCCATGCCAGAATGTGTGGGTGAGTTAAGCCAGGATTTCAAGATCTAAGCCCTAGAATTTTGGAGGGTTCTGGGGATTTTCTTTTATCAAGATACTTTGCAACCTTCCCTGGCCAAGGTAGATCCTTGCAAAGTAATCAGATTGAACCAGATTGAGAGAGAGAGAAAGAGAAAGAAAGAGATTGAGAATTCTCTGCAATTAGTATTACATATCCTAAAATAAGTAATAATACAGCACAACTCAAGTAAAGTGACAGTGACATAGACTGTATCAAAATATAACCAAAGACAATGCAGAATCTAGACAATTTAAGAAAAAAGCGGATTAAAAACTAGATTAGATGTATTTTGCTTATTTTCACCTAAATATGGGTTTTTCCAGTTCCTCAGAGAGGAGGAACTGTTTGCATATTCAAGAAACTCATTGTGTATTTGTAAGCTAACTTAGCAGGAAACTACTAATTTTTCTGACTATATAATGTGGTTCAGTCAAACCAAAATTATTATGTTTGTTGTCTTTAAAAAGTTCAGAATTAAACAAATACTTCAGATATTTTGATATTTATTCATTCAACAACATTCAGCAAATATTTTGGGCCCCTACTATGTGATAACTTCTATTCTAAGTCCTGGGAATAAGGCAACAAGCAAAACGGATAAAAATTCTTTTTCTTCATAAAGCTCACATTATAGTGAAGAAAGACAGTCCATAAATGAATAAGTACAAGGGACATTATGATAGACAGGAAGAAGTGAGGTGGAGAAAATTAAAGCAGGGAAAAGGTAAAATTTTAAATAGGGAAGTTGAAGAAGTCCTCACAGACACTGTGACATTGGTAAAAATATCTGATAATTGTGGGATCGGCTGGTGGTGTAGCAGTTAAGTTTCATGCTCTGCTTCGCTGGCCCAGGTTTTGCAGGTTCGGATCCCAGGCGCACACCGACGCACAGCTTGTCAAGGCGTACTGTGGCAGCGTCCCGTATAAAGCAGAGGAAGATGGGCACAGATGTTAGCCCAGGGCCAATCTTCCTCAGCAAAAAGAGGAGGACTGGCAGACAGATGTTAGCTCAGGGCTAATCTTCCTCACACGCACAAAAAATAAAGAAAAAAGAACCTGATATGTGGAAGAATTAGCCAAGATTATTTTTAGTGAAAAGGAGTTGCTGGTGGAAATAAGTGCAAACACCCAGAGGCAGGAATATTCTAACAACTTTTCAGGGACAGAAAGGAAGCCAGTGTGTCTGGAGCACAGTGATGTGGCCTTACAGGCAATGAAAGGATAAATTTTGTATAGAATGGACACAACTGATATCTGAAAAGAAGATTCTGGTGCCCAGAGTGGCAGAATAAGTAATTGGCCATCTGACAAGATACAATCTCAGACAGGTTTCTTTTTTTACCCGTTTTGATAAAAAGGGCTTGTGATATAAGTTTTTTCTCCTCTTTTTAGATGGAGCACGTGAGTGTGTAAATAAAATGGAGAGGAAGAATACTAAAGGTTTCTGAACTCAAAATTTCCCATACTTCTTCTCACATCGAAGAGAGAAAACAAGTCGGAAAATTTTTCAAAGCAAAGACAGATTTACACTTCAAATTCCTTAATTAAAAAAAAAAAAAAACTCCAGAAATTTTTAGCAAAATATGACCACCAGGGAGAAGGCTCGATTTCTAGTCTACTTTACTTTTATTATTTTCATGACATAGAAGTACAAGAATGACCATATCCATGAGCTCAAATTCTCCCCATATTTCATCTATGATATTTTGGCATATTTTACTTTAAAATGTACCATATCTGAAACATTATCACCTATTTTAATAGGACTAAATTTGCCTCACGTCTGTCACTTCATAAAATTTTGTTCTTCATGCTGAGAAATTTTGAGAGACAGATATCCTAATAATTTTCAACACAGAATATATTCATTTATCATCAGATACAATTCATCCTGGGGAAGAAAAAGGATGACTGTTTCTATAGATATCCTTCCATTTTTTTCTTCAAATCAATAGTGTGTTAGATTTCTAGGAAATTAGAAATTAATTTGGAAATATATTAAATTGGTTTCTAATTTAAAATTAGATACATTTTTTACTTCTCTTCCCCAATTTTCCACATAATTTACAATATGTGTACAAATAATATAAAATTTGTACAAAATCCTTCCTAAGATTTACATAAGAGTCCAATTCTCTTCCTCCAGATAAGAGGCCAAGTCTCTGTTTTCTATAGACTGTAAGACAAATTATACATTGACCAGATGTATAGCAATTAGTTTTTAAGCCTTTGACCTAACGGCACAAACATTTAAAAAAAATAGCTTAGAGTACTTTAAATTATTAAAATGGTTTCTTTTTCAAAAGAAATCCAATGCCCAAGATACTTTCTTGATTACACTTAGCCAAGAAGATATAGCAAATAGATTAAAGAAATGTGTAAAATTGACAATTTATTTTTGCCATACTATGAAAATTCAGAGAGAGTGAGAGGAAGTATCGTCTCATTAAGACTCTTAAGTCACTTCACCACAAATGAGCATCTGCAACGGAAGATTTAGTTTTAAAACTAGACATTTCTTTTCTGTTTTGGAGATCATTGAAAAAAAGAAAGAAATTTGTTTCATAGAGGAATGAATAGGGGTTTCAGCACTAACCTCCTCATCCCCACCTAGTTCGTGAACACTTGTTTCTGACTTTTCCAGATATCCTGAAATCTCTACAGCTGCACTGCTGATGAACAGGGTTTACTTAGCTTGGGCTCCCATAGAGCGTACCTAGTATTATGACCTTAGATTTCAGGAAGACATTAGTCCATCTTAAAAAATAAACATGACAAGTACTCGAAGAAGAAAAGATATCTTTGTAAAGGAATCACTTGCTCAAAAGTGCCTATGTTCAACCTGTAATTTCTCCCTGAAAATCTCTGTGTAGAATAATTCACACTGAAGATTTTATAGGAAAAATAGAATTGGAGGAACAAGATCACGAGTATTAACATGAAAGCCTCATAAGTACATTGCACTTTCATAAAACTAAAATAAAGACTTGTTCGTGATAAAAACATTTATATTATACATATCTTAATTAGTACTGATTGGCAATGTACAATTAATTTCTATTTGTCATCTCATCTTCATTTTTAGAAAGAGCAAGATGATTTTATAAATTGATTTTACTCTGTTGTAGTTATTATGATTGTGAGAGTTCAAAAATAGTAACAGTCACCTGACACACAGTAGATGTTCCATGAATATTGGTTAAATGAGGGAAATTAATGAATGAGCCTCCATTCAAATGCAAAATGCTTTTTGAGTTTGTAACTCAGAGATTCTAACTGCTCTCCAGAAGCACATATGAAAACAAAGCACAGATCAGCAGATCCCTTGATACAAGACTTAGCTTGCTCACTCCTAATGGACACAGGAGTACAGTTCCAAAGGGCATTTTGACTTTCCCTCAGCCTACTTTCTCTCTCCAGAGGTTTTATTTCCAAAATCTTTACTCATACTTTGCCTTTTGTTTTCTCTTCCTTGTCTACTCCAATTTATCAGTTTCTTCTTTTTCTAACATTCCAGCACTATGACTCAAAATTAACCTATGCTGAAATTAAATTTTCAACATTAGAGAAAAAGCATAAAGATATAAAACCACACATAGTATATTAAAATTTTACCTACAAGTTGATAACAATCAGAGAGGATTTAATCTTCACTACTATATAGGAATTAAAATCTTTGTAGTTTTTCTAAAGAAACTTTGAAAATTCAGTCTATCTTTTCTTTTCACATCCTAACTGCCTCATTTGGGCCATCTCTTTTAACAGGTGTGTTCTCAGGGAACACAAACGAATTGCAATTTGACCAGACATAATTAAAATGGCAATTACTCCTGCCCTCCCCCCAATATATAATGTATTTTTAATTGATTTTGGATTATCAGTGCCACTGATTTTCCCTTGAGTAGGTAATATGGAGCTACATTTATGTGGTAGTATAGGAAAGGAAGTACACGTTTAATATTTAGACAGAGGCTGAATTATTTGCAGAAAGTTGAATTTTCTCTTCTGTGTGTTCACCGTGGCATAGATTTGCTCTTACCCCCACCGGTAAGCAACTCCCAAGTCTTAAATAAAGAAAGCAGTCTGTTTAGTACTTAGCTTCAAAAATAAGACTTAGACATTGTGACATCTGCCTTGCTGTCTTCTTAGGTCACTTGCTCTGGAGGAAACCAGCTGCCATGCCTGCAGCACACTCAAGTAGCACTATGGTGACATTCTTATGGCAAAGAACTACAGCCTCCTGAAAACAATCAGCATTAACTTGCCAGGTATGTGAGTCAGCCACCTTGAAAGTGGATCCTCCAGCCCCACTCAAGCCTTCAGATGACTGAAGCCCCAGCTGGCATCTTGACTGTAACTTTATAAGAAACCCTGAGCCCAAACCACCAAATTAATCCACTCCCAAATTCCTGACTCACAGAAACTGTGAGATATAAATGTCTTTGTTTAAGCTGTAAAGGTTTGGGGTAACACAGCCATAGAGATCTAATAAACGATTTGTTTGAGTTAGGATAACCATTCTGCTATCCCTCCTGGGATATCCTCCTGGACTTGGGCCTGCCTCCTTACATCATACTAACGTGGGAAATACATGTGAGTATGAGTATCCCTGCCAATAAGGGAACTACATTTGCTTTGTACCCTTCCTCACTGTTTTGACTATTCCAAGACAGCAATTTCAGATAAATCTATATCTCCATAATTTTCATGCTGTTATATTCCCTCTATTAATACAATTCCAAATCCCTTATTTTCAAAAAACCTATAAAAAGAGATACCCAAGGAATTCTGCTGTTTATGAATTATGTCAGAAGCATATTCCCCCAAATTTTTGTAAATATAGTAAAGAAAAGTTATGCAGAGTTTTATTCCTGGAAAGAAATGCCATAGGAAAGGCAAACAGCTCATTGGATGAGAGGAAAATCCTTTCTGTTCAATCTAATAAATCCCCATATTCTTTTAGACAGGGACCTTGGGTCATTATATTTTCTTCTTCAGAGAGTTCCTTCATGCGGCCCTGAAGAGGGAAAATAAATCAGTTAACTGAACAGGTACTTAATCTCCTTCTAAGGCCAGGAGAAACTGGGAGGATTAGGATTCATGGTTACTTCATGGAAAAGATCTTGACCATATAAATTTGTAATGTCCTGAGGAAAGTATCATTTAGCTATTGTTAGATGAAAATAGCTAAGCTTACTAATAAAAGGTGGTAAATTAAAAAAAAAAAACCTTCTAATTTCAGAGGCTAAATATTAGCTTCATTAAATCTCCTATTTCACATATTATTCAAGCAATAATTATATAAGATCAAATAATCTCAGTTTACAAGTTTTCTTCTGCCACTAATTTACCACCACTCCATGAACCTCATCTGAGCAAAGCTGATTTCTCATCTTTCCTTGTGAACTTGTATCCAGTTTTGAGCCCATACAAAAAGATAATAAAGTAATAGGAGAATTTTGGCCCTTTCAGGAGGAACGTCCACATTTATGTAGTACATACCCAGCTAATGAGAGTAGCAAGCAGGTGCTACACTCACAGAGAAGCTCAGAGCAATAACAGCAGGAAAGGAAGAGAGGAAGACCTATAAGAGACTGCATTTTCTAGCCCTTTTTTCCAGAGGTTAAACTGACGGATGTGGGACATGCGGTCATTTTCACAAGCGGGCCACACTTGCCAGTTACTCCCCTGTTACTGACTCCATGAATCAACTTAATGAGAGCAGGTAGAGTTTAGAATTTCATTAAATGCCACTGCACAGCACTTCTGAACATGCCCTATTACCCATTTAAGCTGCGCTGAGCCTCACTTCCTCTCCTTCCTTTTCCCTCCCCAAAGAGAAGAACAATACCACCTCCTTTTCGCCTCCTTTTAATCCTGCTGCTATTTACTCTTTTACTAATCAGTCATTTTAACATCCATAATCTTTTTATGCTTCCCTCATCCCCTAATGGATCTATTACTCAGAAATCAAGAGACTCATAAAGACAAAGAATTTTGCTACTTGGCATGTGTTAAAGTTTCATTCCATAGCATTGCCATTTTTGAAAAAAAAAAATACTTTTCCTATTAGCAAACCAGGGATGTTTTAACCTACTTTCCATCACTAATACTGCTTTGCTTTTGAAAAATGCTAATATCCAATGAAATTCAAGCAAGCCAGCCTGTCTTTTAAGATTTTTTTTCCTCTCACTCATGAAATGCATAATACTAAAGCTGATTGCCTGGCTGACTCCATTATTAGATAACCCCAAAATGTCAAATGGTACTGTTTAAATTAGGCGAGCAAAGCAGAATTACTAGTCCCACACAGGAAAATTGTGAACCATTATAAAATCAGTGAAAAGAAGAAAAGAAGCTTATGGGAATTTCATAGTTTGAAATTAATAATCAGGTTTTAGCTCCTGTGTTCGCCCCTTTTTTTTTTCCACCTCATTTCCATTTGTGTACTGGAAGCCAATACGTTCATAAGGAACAATTAAACTCTCTTGACACCATGAACCTTCCTGTAGTTGGGTCATGACACTGTGGGCAATTAGATTGCCCAATGTAGGTCATTCAAAATATAATCAGCTTCCTTCTATTTTCTTACAAGAGACAGTGAGTGCTCAAAGCTAATCACCAATGTTGCTTGGTTGGGCTTTTGTTCCTTTATTTTTGGTTGTTTTTAAATCCTCCTCAGCACATTTCCATTTTTGTTAACTTCACACGGAAAATGAATGTTGGTTCTGTTATTTCTATTCACTTGTGACTGAGGCAGAACTCATACAGACAGATCTTAAAACTAGAATCTTACCATTAGTGCTACACCACTACTAAGATTATGGGATTTTTCAAAGGAAATAAATTGTTCTAATCAGGCACTCCTCATTCAGAAGAGTAATGTGTCATCGGACATATTCTATTCCAGGTGATTCTAAAAATGTCTGCACTCTAACTGGCCTAGCTAATAATAGAAAGTAAATTAGAAAAGTAAGCTTCAAGAGTTTACTGACTATGCAGCCATGAGTAAGTGCAATTTTGTACCCAAAATAGTTTCCTAAACAATAGAAATTGTTAAAATGGGAAATAAGAAGTTGGCAAGATAAAAAGCCTTAAAAATCTGACTCCGAAGTAACCATAAATTTTCCAAGGGAGCTATTCTAGAGTCATTTTTCTTTTGGCAATGCTCCCAAATAGTGAACATCCTTTTAGAGTGCCAAAATGAAGGGACGTTGTAATGTGAATTTTGGCATTTTACATTCTTTAGGTATGAAATAACTGATTTTCTGAGGGAATTCAAGGGAAAGGAGGGCAGGGGAGCTCCAATCCAAATATCACCGTGTCTGAGAAGTCTTTCCAAAATGTCCCTACTGTGTTAGTTTCTCCCTTCTCAGGGCTTCCTTAGCACTTTTCTCAAGCCTCTTTAAAGGTATTCTTAATGCTGTAGGATTAATAATTTATGAATTTGCTTTGCCCACTAGATTGATGCTCAACTCTTTAAGTACAGGAATTGGTATTAGTCAATTTTGTATTTCTAGAGCCTGATTCAGTAACTAGCACTCATTAAATTCAAGAAAAACTATATATATATCACCTATCATGAACTCATAATCCAGCAAAAATTACCAGAAAATGTTTTATTTTTTCCAATTCCATAAAAACAATATTTGCTTGCACATGATTCGAAGATATCGATTTTTTAAATCATTCTCTTAAGATAGTTAACTTTATCAAAGAATGAACTCCAAGCAGCAATGTAATCATGCAGCTAGAACAACATATAAAAACATCAAGAGATCTGCCTATGATGAGGGTAAACTTTTCTCTCATATCTAGTGTTCATCCGGCTGAAACTACAAATATTCAGTGTGAACTATTTTCCCTTATATTAGTATTGGAAACACATCAAATATTTATTTCCATATGATGTATAATAATAATTTCCAATAGATTTCTGAGTTCTGGTTCATAATCATAGGATTACGAACCAGGCTATAAAAGCCTAACTGATTTACACATTTCTGTTTCTAACACATATATTGCAAGTGATTCCAGGTACACGGAAGTGATTTGAAAATTGTAAAGTACCACATCACTGGGGGCCCTCAAAATAGGATGGAAGGGCTAAGTTTTAAATCCCTGAAACTCGACATGAATAATAAAGTTTCAGACACCAAATCCCGGGGAATAATCAGCTATGAGAGCTGATCTGTCACTTGAATTCATTTCACATGTATGGCTATAGATCTTTCACTGAATATATAGCATATTGGCCTGAGTTACTGCAGTTGTGAGCCCTTGTTTTTCATGTAAGAAATGGCTTACATTCTGAAAACCACTGTAACATCTCTGGGGAAATCACACAAAATCCCAGCTGTGAGGAAAAGTAATCTATACATGATGTAAAGAAGAATAAATATTGTTAATGATGGGTCAGGTAAGGTTAGTAATAAGTTAGGGATCATGAGTATACAATAAATAAGGGATCTACGGTATTGCTTAATTACAAATGAAAAACAGATCTCACAATATTTTGTCAATCGACTTCCTAATCAATAGAAGCACTCTACTTGCTTTATTAAATTGGAAGCTGGTGAAAATTTTGTAAAGACTCAAAAATGTGGAGGATTTTTGAGGACTTAAGCCAGAATAGAAATTAATCAATGTGATTTTTTTAAGTACATATATCCAAATTTTCATAAATTAAAAAATCATATGTCAGAGAAAAAAATGAATATATATAGAAAAAATTTACAGGGCGGTTTTCTGAGTGGTTTATTTTAGGTTTCAAAACTATCTTACAATGCACACAGCAGTAAACAAGTTTGTTTTACTATTGTTTTGGGTTTTTTTTTTTGCTGAGGAAGATTTGCCCTGAGCTAACATCTATGCCAATCTTCCTCTATTTTTTATATGGGTCGCCATCACAGCATGGCTGACAAGTGGTGTAGGTCCACGCCCGGGATCCAAACCCGAGAACCCAGGCCACTGAAGTGGAGCGCACTGAACCCAACCACTACGCCATGCCACCAGCCCCTACTTATTGGTTTTTTGATAATTTAAACTTCTAGAAGAAATGTCTAGCTTTTCATTTGGGTGGAGTAACTTGATTGTGATCCTACAGCAACAATCCAAAAACACAAGGCAGGACATAAGCTCATTAATAATTCTTCTTCTCCTCTACCTCAGAGGGGGGAGAAAAATGAGAAATTGCATTCACATGCTTTCTGATTCAAGAGGTTTAGGACATTAAAGATGAAAAAAATCAGTAAAGAGCAACCATTTAATGCTATGTTATACTAAAACATTTAAAGAGATTGTTAGATATGTCTAGATTTTTCAGGTTAGTATGAGGTCTTTTTCAATAAAAATAATTTTCATTCTTATTTTATTTTAAAGTAAAGCTGGAATATTGAAATTTCTTTGGGTGTTTAACTTGATGGTTCTATTAAAATTATTTCTTTTCTGACATAGATGTCATATATACTTCTAATTATGGTATGTGTTGCCTATATAAGATTGTATATCATCTATATATACAATTGTATATGTAAAATCTATATGTATATGCTTATTTTATACAAACAAATTGGGTACATTGTATATTTGGATACATGAATATACTTGTATATAATTTTATAATTATATATTTTTTAGAATGTGTCTTGCTGTCTTGCTCACCATCATTACTCTTAGCATTTATACTTCACAGCCCTACATCCTTTCCTACTATTTTCTATTTACACTCACTGCAGTCAAGTTTTGACCCTATCATCTCACTGAATGTGTTCTCTGCAAGATCACCTTACATTTTCGTATTTGACCATTGATTATCCCTTCTTTCTTAAAATACTTATTTCATTTGCCTTCTATTCTTGTTGTTGTTTTCTCTCCTTGCTGGTCATTCCTTCTTAGTGTGCTTTGTAGAAAACTTTACCTTGTCCTGGTCTCTAACCTGGTCTGGGTTGCCATGCCCCAGAGTTTGGTCCTTGAACTCAGTCAGTTTTCTGTCTGTATTTTCTCTCCAGATGATCTCACCTAGTCCTTCTGGCTTTAAATATCATCTATAGTTAGGTGACCTCTCCCCTAGACTAGGATAGGAAAAATGTTTACATGGCATTTCCATTTGGTTTCTAAAGGCACCCCAAACTCCATATGCCCAAAACTGAATTCCCCTTGTCTTGTGTTGCAAATTTTAGTAAATGGAATGATCATTTATCAATTCCTCCTTTGTTCACAGTCCATTAGCACATCCTGTTGTCTCTCCTTTCTCAATAAACCCACATATGACTAAACGTCCCCAAAGTTTCAGGGATCTTGAGATCTAACTTCAATATGAACCACATTAACTTTGGGGAAGACTTGTGAAGAATTACCACTTGAGGACTGACCCAGAGCACAATAGCAGGGATCTATATAAAATCATAGCAGCATGAACTGACCTCCTAAAGGGGTGAACTACTGGCAATTGTCATCTTTTCTCTCTCCTTAGTCCCCTATCTTGCCACCTATCATATCTGTGAGGGAAATAATAAATGAGTGTCACAAACCTTAGAAATATTCAACAACAATAGTGCATTAGTATGCACAAACTCTTCACATTTTAAAACCATTATTTCATTTGACCCAGAAAACAACCTTAAGAAGCCATTGGTTATGTAGGATTTATGTTTTTAAAGGTGAGAAATTTTTATACACCTGAGATAGAAAATTATTTTCTGAAGTCACAAACAAAAACTTAGTCAAGTATGGCCACCAAGTCATCTTTCTGATCCTATAACCTTAACTATTGATGCATATGAAAGGTGGTATCACCTTTCATATAATAAGGACAGAATCCTTATTACCCCATTTTATATGGGTGCTACCTATCAGCTTTTTCCTTCTCCCCAGCCTGATTTCTGTGTACTACAGCCATAATGGCATCATATCCACTCTCTGCTTTAGGCTTTTCTCCCTCACTCTGGAATACTCTTCTCTATGCTCTTTGCCAGAAAAACTCTTTATCGTTTGTCAGGTCTCAACTAAATTGTCACTTCCTCTAGAAAGTGATACCCTAGAAAATACAAGTCCCTTTGTTATATGCTTATAGTGCATAATAGTCAAATAATAGTCAAAACAATTTATTTTAACTTTATATCTTTCCCACTGGAATCATAAGTTCAAGAGTGGCAGGGCCATGTTTGCAGCTGACTTGGTACACCCCAGAGCCTTGAGTTCAGAGAAGGTTTATTGAAAAATAAAGGAACAATAATTGGGCATAATAATTTCAAACTTCATATGTAGTATACCTGGTTCAGATATCACCCATGATTCTTTATAAAACAACCAGTTTTAGCTCTGACATGTTAAAAGCTTGGAAGTCATCAATCCAATCTTGCATATGAAAAAACTGAAAACCAGCAACTTTTTTCTAACCCACCAGAGAACTGAGATTGCAAAGTAAAACAACACCCTGAAATCTGGAGAGAGAAGCAAACCCAGAGAGTCACAGCCAAGATTGTGTTAGCTGGAATAGAAGCCGCTGGAGCCATGAACTGGAAGAAAGCACTTAAATGGTAATTATGGTGAAATAGTGGAGGCTGAGTGTGGACAAACTTGAGACTGAGAAATTGCTTGGGGCTGCAGTCTTAGGGTGGCCTCTCACTTTTGTAGATTTTACCTCCAGGAACCCACCAGTTTCTCATCATGAAGAACCAAGAAAGATCCCCTTGTGGCGCTGGCAGGGAAAGGAGAAAAGAAACCATTGTGAAATACACCATAGTGTTCTCTATAACAAAGTTCTACTCTGCAGGGGAAAAGACTTTACCAGAACCTTATGCCACCTTGGGGAAGGGCATTTCTCTGACTCCAGCCCCATCTATCCTTCCTATTTCACTTAAGGGGGAAAAACAAAGCTAAGAAACACCTATGAAAGTCACAGCCCAGGGACAAAGGATCACTAAAACGCGGAGATTTAATCATAATGGTATATCATGCTTCCCTTCTACCACACATTACCATCCCACCAACAATAACAGTGAATTATAGCAGAAAGAGATTCAAGACAGACTCTCTGGGGAAGAGTACTTAGGGATGATCAAAGTCTAGAGGGAAAACAGGAGCAAGGGCAATAGAGAGATATGCGACCTCTCATGCTTACAGCTACAGCAAATATGACACAACACAGCTACAGCAAATATGACACAACACACAGCCAAACTCCTAGGCAGATTTTTTAAAAATCTTCAACTAAAGTCCTATTTAGCTCAGTTCCTATTGAAAGTATGTACTGACTTGATTAGCAGCACAAAGGAAAGAAACCTCAAAGTGAAAGGACCAGCTTAGATGCCTACTAGAGTTCTGAGAATCACTAGAAAAACTGCATGTGATGAAGGTTCTAAGGTGGGATCATTTCCACATGAGAATCCACAAGACTCTTATTAACTTACGTAGTCATTCCAAGATTGTTAAGCAGATTATTTCCATCAGTACTGAGCCAGGAGTAGAGGCTGAAGTCACCATTGCAGATGTTTAAATCAACTATTTTAATAAACTGATTATTAGTTGCTTAAAAAAATAAAACACATTAAAAATAAAATCTCTGACAGGTTAAAAATAAAGGGATAGAGAAATATATACCATACTAATTCTAATCAAAACAAAGCTGGATTAGCTATATTAATTTCAAACAAAATAGTCTTCAGAACAAGGAAAATATCAGGAATAAAGAATGGCATTACTAATGGTCAATTCTCAAAAAGACATAACATTTCTAAACATTTATGCACCTAACAACAGAGCAACAAAGTACACGAAAAAAAAAACTGATAGAACTGAAAGGAGAAATAGCAAAATTAACTATCAAGGTATGACATTTCAACATGCTTCTGTCAGTAATTAATAGATTAAACAGGCAGAAAATCAGTAAGGATATAGTTGACCAGAATAGCACTATCCATCATTTTGATCTAATTGACACTTTGATAATATTCCATCCCATAATAGCAGAATACACATTCTTCTATAGCTCACATGAACCACTTGCCAAGATGGACATTATTCTGATCCTTATAACACATGTTAACAAATTTAAAACAATAAAAACCATACAAAATATGTTCTCATACCACAATGAAATTAAACTAGACATCAATAATAAAAATATAGCTAGAAAATCACCAACTATTTGCAAAGTATACAACACACTTTTAAATAACCCATGAGTCAAAGATGAAATCTCAAGAGAAATTTAAAAACATTTTTAACTAAATGAAAATGAAAAAAAATCAAAATTTGTGGGATACAGTGAAATCAGTCTTTAGAGGAAATTTTATGGCGTTAAACCTATATATTAGAAAAGAAGAAAGAATCTAAAACAAATAATCTAAGCCCCTACCTTAGGAAACTAGATCTTTGAAAAGTGGAATTTCAGCCTAAAATAAGCATAAGAAAAAGAAATAATGAAAATTAGATCATAAATCAATCATATTGAAAAAAGCAAACAATAATTACTTCAATGATACAAAGCTGATTCAACATTTGAAATTCAATCAATTATAACCCATCAAATTAACAAGCTAAAAAGAAAAGTCATATGGTTATATCAATTGATGCAAAAAAGGTATTTGAAATTATCCAACACCCATTCATGATAAAAATTCTCAGTAAACTACAGAAAGCAGCTTCCTCAATTTTATAAAGAACACCTACACAAAAACTTACATGTTTATAGTATTTTTATTTATAATCATCAAAATCTTAAGCAACCAACATGTCCTTTAATAGGTGAATGGATAAACAAATATGGAACATCAATACAATGGAATATTATTCAAGGATGAAAAGAAATGAACTACAAATGCCACAAAAAGACATGGATAAATCTTAGATGCATATTGCTAACTGCAAGAAGCCAGTATGGAAAGACTACATGCTATTAAGAGTGCAATTATGCATTCTGGGAAAGGTAAAAAACAATGAAGATGGGAAGGAGGGGAGGTTCAATAGGTGAGGCACAGGGGAATTTTTAGGGTAGAGAAAATATTTTGTATGATACTCTAATTGTGATTGCATGATACTATACATTTATCAGAAGCCATTCATTCACCAAGAGTGAATCTTAATGTACACAAATTAAAAAATAATTTTGGAGGACACAGAATGTCAGGATGGGAAGCAGACAATAACAAAACAATCTTACTGTGTTACAAATATATGAAACAATATCACCAAAAGCGTGATGGAACAAGATGTTGATCTAAGTAATGTTGGAAAACAGTGGAATCTAAAGTGAAGAATAAAGGCAAAAGGAGCAGGACATAAGCACTGTACTCTAGTTGATAAACTCGTTTCCCATGGGATACGGGTAACAATTCTGATGCTGCTATACATTTATACTGAGATTGAATAGTTAGGAAAATTTTGATGGATACTATGAGCCAGATTTCATCTTAATATATGTAGATGATTGCATATAGAAATATTTATAAATATGTATATATACATGGATTAGTACAGCCAACATCTCCTTTCTCTGTTAGCTAAGAGGGATAGAAGTACTGATACTTTGGTAGCAAAGAGCATGCCTGTGCCCACACACTGGTTTCTAATATTCTCCAATAAAAGGAACCAGGCCTCCTTAATTAAATGGATGAATCTATGACTGGAGCAGAAAATATACAGGATGAGCCTAGAGTTTCTTATAGTCCCAGAAAGTAAGGATGTGCTCCATAAAAACACAATGATGGGGTATGTCAAAGAGACACAAGAGACAACTGAAAGAGCTTCTAATCAGCAAGACTGGAACAATTTAAACAACATAATAAATAAATATTGGATTATAAACTAAAGTATAAGATAAATATCTATGGGTCAATACTGACATAAATAAATGATGTAATAAATAATAAATGGGGGATAATAGACAAATATTCCATTCAGAAGAATTCCTAGTAATTTATGTAGATCTCTGCCCTCCAGGAGCTGAAACATAATTCTCCATTCCTTTGTGTGAGCTACACATAGTGACTTCCTTCCAAAGAGTACAGTATGAGTAGTGGGGAAAAGAGTTACTTTAGTGGAGAAACCTGACAGTTAACACCTCAGCCATGTCATCAAGGTTAACATCAACAGTAATAAGTCATGTTCATAGCGTACTCTCAATATGATGTGATAAAAATGGTACTTTATCTCTGTGATCTTCTTCCCAAAAACACATAACTCTAGGGGCCGGCCCGGTGGCTCAGCGGTTAAGTGTTAAGTGTGTGCGCTCCGCTTCGGTGGCCAGAGATTCGCAGATTCGGATCCGAGCATGTACCAACGCACTGCTTGTCAAGCCATGCTGTGGCGGCATCCGATATAAAGTAGAGGAAGATGGGCATGGCTGTTAGCCCAGGGCCAGTCTTCCTCAGAAAAAAGAGGAGGATTGGCATCAGATGTTAACTCAGGGCTGATCTTCCTCACAAAACAAACAAAAAAAACTACATAACTCCAGTCTAACACCCAGACAAGTCCCAATTGAGAGATGTTCTACAAAATATTTGAACAGTAATCCTCAAACCTCTCAATCATCAAAATCAGGGAACCTGAGAAACTTGTCACAGCCAAGGGTACCTAAGGAGAAATGGCTACTAAATGTAATATGGTACAGGATCCATGAAGAAAAAAAGACATTAGGTATAAAGTAAAGGAAATCTGAATAAAGTATGGACCTTAATAATTTATTAATATTGGTTCGTTAATTGCAACAAGTGTACCATACTAATACAAGACGTGTCAAAAGACAAAACTAAAACAATTCAGTAATGAGTTTTGAGGCCCTTTATTCAAGAGAAAACAAGCCAAGGATTGGGGGAGTCCAGTGCCTCACAAGCAGTGGAGCCCTCTTCCTGAGGGATTTGGGCAAGAGCGAGTTTTATGGACTGTTAGGCAATGCTGAAACAGGGCATGATTGGCTAGGAGGTCGGGGATTTCCTGACAAGGCAGCAGTTCTTATTTTCTAGAGTAAGGTAAACTAGCTATAGCTGAGTTGGAGGGCTGTGATTGGTGTTTGTTAGGTTTCCTTGACAGGTGTTTCTTGTAAGTGCAGGCTGACAGGTTTAGATTTGCGGTGTGGGATTATTATCAGATGTTAATAATAGTGAAACTTGATGTGGGGAATATGGGAAGTCTTTGTACCATCTTTGCAATTTTTCTATATTTTATACTGTATTTTCTATAATCCAAAACTGTTCTAAAACAAAAAGATTATTTTTAATAATTATTTATAAACATACAAATAATTAGCAAAAATGACTCATGTAACAGGATAAGAATAATATGTAGTTAGCTGTAAACCTAAACAGAACAACTTAGAAGTCATGTGTGTGAAGCTCAAATAAAACTTCAGGTCTTCCTCAGTTAAGTGTTGATTAAGACAGTCCACTTCTGGCTCAGGTTGGTGTTGTCTAGGATCTGCTAGGCTTCTGTGTTTCCCAAGCTCTGCCGCTACACAGTAGTCTACATAGGATATAGTGCTTTCTTGTGCCATTGTCTATGTTCTTCATCAAAAAATATAGAAAATAAAGCTATGGTTTTTAGAATTCTACCATGGAAAACCACATCCGAGTGTGCACTTTGAAGCTGCACAAGGGTGCCTGGTTAAGGATGCAAAAGGTGGCGAGAAGTCAGCCAAGCTTTGCATCCGGTCATGGTGCTATATCTCTCCAGAGGCTGGAGTGCAATTCCCTAATTGGCATAAAGAAACCACGTTGCCTAGTGGCTGCTTTGTAACATCTAAGAGAATATAACCTGGGGAATTCTGCTTCTTTGCTTTATTTATTAGACAAGAATGATCTCTGCTCACTGTTGCAAATCTGCTCTCAAACTGATCATGTCGTGCTCCCTCTATCTTTTAATTTTTTAAAATAGTTTGTTTCATGAAAGTCATACATAAAAAGGACACGTAAAACATATATGCAAAGTACAAAGAATAACAAAATTAATAGCTCACTAACCTGTATAAGAAACCAAAATTTAAAGAACAATTTTGAAAACCACTGCGTACCATTTGTCAATCAAATCTCTTTCCTCTTCACAGAAGAAACTTCTTTCTTAAATGTAGTGTTTCTCATTCACGTGATTGTTTTAATAATTATGCTGGTGTATACATGTATATATATATGATTAATATATTGTTTTGCCTTTTACACATTATAAATTTTCCCCCACTCTCTATATTCTTTTTCAACTAGCTTTATTTTATATAATGTTTTGTTTCTCAGGTACTTCATATTTAGTGCACACAGTAGATTTATTTGTAAAACTGAGTCATATTGCATTGTATAATTGTACCACAATTTTTTCTATCCAATCTTCTGCCAATGGATATTTTTTCCTCTATGGTGATTTTTTTGTTTCCAATTAAGGTTATTATGAACTCTCTTTTCCATTTTCTGGTTCATATGTGCAAAATTTCCTATTAACCACATGCTCACGAATGGGATTATGGCATCCTATGCTAGGCTTACTTTCAACTTTATTAGGTGATAGCAAATTGCTTTCCGAAGTGGTTTGGAAGGATTATAAGAAACACACTTTGCCAAATGTTTTTACCAACATTTTTATAGTCAGTTTTTCCCAATAAGGTATGTGTAAAATGACATTTCCTTGTGATTTCCCTAATTACTAGTTAGACTAAAAATATATTTGTTTACTGGACATACTGACAGTAGAACACCTGTTCATAATTTTCGTTTATTTTCATTGGGGCTATTGGTCTTTACTTATCATTTGTAGAAAAAAATATATATGTAAACATATATGTTATTTAAATGTGTATATGAAAACTATATGCACAAATATATGTATTCTAGATCATATTATCCATCATGTTATATGCATTGGAAATCTCTTCTTCAAAATTTGGCTTGTCCTATCACCTTCTTAATACTATCTTTGGTGAGCGGATGTTATTATTTTTAATGTACCATATTTTATCAAACTTTTCATTTATAGTTTGTGCTGTTTGAGTTTTATTGAAAATAGTTTCCTATCATGATATCATAAAGAAATTCTCCTACGTTATTTTCTAAAATTTGCATAGTCTTGATATTTATATTTAAGTTTTCATTTGCCTGGAATTAATATCTTTTGATACACTTCAATATAATCTATTGCCCTAATACCATTTATTGAATAAATCTCTTTCTCCACATTTCTCATGTCTAGGTCTGATTTAGGCTTCAGGGATATCTATTCTGATCTGTTGTGTCATATATCCATCCTTGTGCTAATACCACATTGTCTTAGCTCACCTTTAAAATGTCTATTTTTGCAGGCAGATTCCTAACTTTGTTAATTTTTTTTAGATATGTCTTAGCAATTCTTTTGCTTTTCTGTAAAAATTTAAGAATTAGCATTATCATAATACTCCAGGAAATAATTAAAATACCCTTCGGTGGACACTTTATGCTTGACTTGGCCTGTGTTCCTCTTCCTTATCTTCCCTTCAGAAATGCTTTTAAGCTCCAACAGACTGAAGTTTCTTATCTATGATTTGTGCTGACGACATTCCTTTTATCTTAAACTATTTTTAATCTCTTTTTGGTCATTATAGAACATCTAGAGTTGATTGTTTAAGCCTTTCTCTTATAGCTGAGACCTTCTTTTAGCATTCCCAGATCTGCCATGTTGGATTTAAATTATGCATCTGTGTTATCTATGTTGTATGCCAAGACAGAGGCTATGCATGGACCTACCATATCCTTGATGGCAGGTGTTAAAGTATATAGAACCAACAGAAGTGTTTTCAATTACTAATAGTTGAGCCAGATATGTCAGAACATGTTAAGGGCTTTCAAAAACATGATATTCCCTGGGATTGCTAAAGAGAATCAACTTCAAATCAGGAGTGAAGGTCACATTGACAGCCTTGAACTTGAAATTCTCCTGGCAACACTCCCATTGCTGATCATGGTGTATGGATTGGTTTTGTTTCAGCAGAGAGCTGGACTGAAAGAAGACCATGAAAATGTTGCTACTTGAGAAAGGGCTTCATCCATTTTTTAGGCTGTATTTGAGGTTTTGCCTCACAAGCTTTCCCAATACTAGAGAATATCCTGAAGCCTGTGAAGTTTCCTAAGATTCTTTGAGCCAGACTTTTCTCTACTTTTACTATG
Organism: Diceros bicornis minor; assembly: GCF_020826845.1. Taxonomy (NCBI): domain Eukaryota; kingdom Metazoa; phylum Chordata; class Mammalia; order Perissodactyla; family Rhinocerotidae; genus Diceros; species Diceros bicornis. The sequence goes on from NC_080746.1 coordinate 37,305,682, forward strand.
TTACTCTGAAAACCCCAGGAAGGCTACAACTACCCACAGGAAGAGGCAGGAGGAAAACTTGAGGAGCAAAACAACAGCAATAGTCTAGCGATGTGTGATACGTCAAAGATGTGCATAATTTATTTAATGACAGGAAAGAAGAAGAAAGCATTAACTATTTTTCATTGCTCAATTTAAGCCTTTTTTCCCCGATGCTTATGAGGCAAAGAAAGTTCAACTTTGAAATTAATCTTATCCATTACTGAGAGAAAATGAGAGAGAGAGAGAAGGGGAGAGAGAGAGAGAGACCAAAGCACTGCCCTATCATTTATGAGGTTTTAATGTGGAAAGTTTTTGTCTTGACAGTTGTTTGTCAATTTTATTGATCTTTTCAAATAATATTTAGTATTTTTATCAGCTTTATGTTTCTTTTCATTCACTCTATTATTTATTTCTGTTTAATTTGCTGCTTTGTTCTAGTTTCTTGAGATGGATGTTTAGCATGTGGACTTTTTAACTTTCTCTTTTCTAAAATAAACATATACTGGTATAAATTCCACTCTAGGCACATTTTAGCTGCATTCGACAAGTTTTGATATGTTGAATTTTAGATAGATTCAATTCAAAATAGTTTTCTAAATTTAATTGTCATTTCCTCTTTGATATATATGTCATTGATAAGTATGTCGATATTCATTTCTAAACACATGGGGATTTAAAAAATCTTTTTGTTGTTTACTTCTAGCCTAAGTCCACTTGCTTAGAGACTATACTCTTATGATTTAAATCATTTGCATTTTATTGAGACTTGCTTTCTAACCCAGGATATGATCAATTTTTGCAAAACTTCTGTGTATACTTAAAGTAATAGGTGGTCTGCAGTTGGGGGGTGCAAAGTTCCATAGAAGTCAATTACGTCAAGTTTGTTAAATGTGATGGGCAAATTTCCTGTATTCTTACAGCTTTGACGTCTGCATTTTTTCAGTCAGTTCCTGAGAGAGGCGGCTAAAGTCACCCACAATGATTATAGATTTTTCTAATGTTCTTTTAATTCTGTCAATTTTTACTTCATATATTTTAAGGCTCTGTAATTAGATAAATAAAACTTCTGAAATATTGTACTTTCCTGGTGAATTTAGTGATCATTATGATATGTTCCTCTTTACCTCTAGTAACGCTTTTTGCTTAAAGTCTACATTTTTTCCTGATATTGATACAGCGACACCAGCGTTCTTTTGGTTAATGTTTGCATGGTATAATTTTTTCATCCTTTTACTTCCAAACTGTTTATATTTTATATGTGTTTCTTATATGCAACATAGATGTACTTTTTCATTTATATTTCAAAGAATTGATAGAAACTATGTGGCTGAAATAATTTTTTCAAATGTATTCACCTTATTTATTAATAAAATAACATTAGGCACTATTTTTACAGCATGGACCACATTCCTTACATATAATGAACTGTTTACCATATTTGTTTCTACAACTTTGAATTTTATTTAGTCTTCAATGAGTTTATTTTTAGGAAAACGTATTTGCTTCATTAGTTCATTTTATAACTTTGATAGTTCTTAAATGTTTAGCCTATACTGATCTACAGAGGACATTTAAATTCAGCACTAGGTCTATATAGTATAGAGTGGGTAGTGATTTGTTGAGTTAATATAGCATAGCAGTTAAGAACACAGATTCTGGAGTCAAATTCTGTTTGTTCCACTGAGTAGTTGCGTGCCACTGGGAAAATTATTTCGTCTCCTTATATTTCAATCCTCTCACTTGTACAACGGGTAGGTAACAATGATACCTACCTCATAGAGCTGGATTTGCAAGGATTAAACAAACTAATATGTAAAAAGTGCTTAGAATATTACTTGACATGTAATAAGTACTCTATATATTTGCATAAGACAACAAATTGATAATATTATTAGCTATTAGACCTAATAATATTATAATGAGTTCTTAGCTATCAAACCAAGTCTTATTAGATCTATAAAGATAATTGAAAGGCTTTGGCCTCAACTTTTCTTTCTGGGAAAAGTTGCCTACACATAGGGAACTTCTGCCAACACATCTGGATTTCTCTGTGCTTTTGCATATGCTGTTCCCATAGCATAGATACCCCATCTTATCTCTTAGATCTGGGAACTCTTCATCAGCTTTCAAGAACCTACTCACTCTCAAATTATCTAAACCTTCCACTTTAAATTCCTAGACTTGTGTTGTCCAATATGAAGCCACTAGCCACATGTTGTTATCAAGCACTTGAAGTGTGGCTAATCCAAATTGAGATGCTCTGGAAGCATAAAATACATCCTGAATTTCCAGGCTTAGTTCAAAACAAAAGGGCAATGTAAACTGTCTCATTATTTTATATTGAGTTAAATAAAATGTATTATTAAAACTATTTTCACACACTTCTTTTTACTTTTTAACATGACTACTAGAAAATTTAAAATTACATATGTGGCTTGCATTATAATTCTGTTGGACAGTGCTGACCTAGACAAATCATTTCCTTCCCATCCATGTTCTCCCACAGAACTTAACAGACCCATTTCCCTATCATCACATGTTATATTGTTATATAATTTTCTTTTACTTGGATATTCCCCTACAGATTATTAGGGGAATACATACAGCCCTTCAACGGCAGGGCCTATATTTTATTCATTCTTAGATCTCTGGTATAAATCTGATGATGTGACCCAGAGTAAGAGCTCAATAAATATTTGTTGAATAAGATAAGATTGATAAAATATATGCCTCAGTGAAAAATAGTAAACAAGTTATAAGGATAATCTGGCTGAGAAAGCAGAACAAATATATGTAATAAGTGATCTTATTTACAAAACAATAGCTCCCCACTTATAAATACAGGTAGAAGTTAGGATTGAATTCTTGAGCCTAGTAGAGCCAATGAGGTATGATTATCCAAAAATACTTGGCCCGTATAACCAGAAAGCACAGAAAGAATGTATGTCTTTGGCCATTCTGTACAAAACCATAAAGAGATATTTGGGAGCAGTCAGTAACCACCCCACTCTGCTACTACCTTCCATTTCTCCCAGCGGGGATATAAAATCTCTATTGATTTGTAGACTCTTAGAATAGCATTTGATCTTTTGTTTAAGATAAACAATCTGTGTTCTTTTAATCTTTTCTAAAGCATCCTATTTTCCAACCCTAGTGATCACTATCAATGTAATTCAATTTAACAAGCTTTCTCATATATATGAGGCACTATGCTAAGTGCTATGGAGGACATACGAAGAAGATATGTCTGGCTTCAACACGGCAATAATACGTAATGAGAAATAGATATATAAACTAATTTTGACCCAAAGCAGAAAAAAGAATAATAGCTTTGCGAAGCAAACCAAGAATCATAGCATGTAAGGGAGAGAAAAGATAAAGAAATAGGGCAGAGGCCTTATCCTCTACAATTTGAGGAGGATTTCATGCAAAATAGGCCCTGGTTTTAGGAGGATTCATCTGTCCTGCAGAGATTTGCTCTCAATGAAGCATGGAAAACAGATCACCACAAAGGATACATAAGGAAAAAAGCAGCCCTCTTATGTATAAGTAATGGTCTCATTTTATAGATAGACTTTTATTCAAATGTATCAAACATCTATTATGATAGACACTATGCTAGGCACAGTGATATGAAAAAAGTAGGACACAAATCCTACCTTTAGAGACATGAACCCAGACCTACAGTAAATGAGCCCATAAAAAGCTAGAGGGTCATTAGAATGTCATATAAGAAGTATGATAACAGACATATTTATAATAGTAAGCTATATAGCTAAATTCCTCTACCTGAGTCCTGGACAACAAAGGTGGTCTAATGAACAGATTAAATATTTGAGGTTTTCTATTCAATTATTTTTATTTTCCATGTGTTTGGCTCACCTTCACCTTCTGTCTTTAAACCCCAAAGACATAAGAATTATAGCTACTATTATTTTTTGTCAAAGTTCCATGACATTGTTTTATGTCAGTCTATTGACCACTCAACTACCAATACTACTTAGGCTCCTAAGACAAAAAATAAACTCTTACCAGAATCTTTTCAGTATTGAGTAACATAATTCTTGAATAATAGGGAAACTATGTCTAAGTCCCTTCCTTCCTCAAAGCACTTTTAAGGATCCTCAGAGTATATGTTGATATGCCCTTTGGTGACCTCTTTGCCTTTCCTCATTGTCAGAGATTCTGACTTCCCATGAAAAGGCTGCTTTTCTACTATGAAATCTTAGAAAACAGAACCGTTTAAAACATATTTAAGTTCCAACAGATATCTGATGATTACAAGATACTGCATTTGAAAATAGACTCTCACCTAAGCCCTTCTGAAAATGAGTTTTATCTTTGATAAAATAACTAAAAAGGCTTCAAGTTCTTCTCAACAGATTGTTTGGCAATTGTCAAAATGACAACTCTGTTAACCTCACTGATCTCAGATTGAAGGTTTCCATCAACTGCAATAGCAAAGAAACACATTCAAAACACAGATTGCACACTAAAGAGAAGTGACGGAAAACATAGCTTGTACAGCGGTATTTTTTAATGTGATATTGCGCTAGTTCAGGTCTGAATGCCTTCTTGACCTCTTCTTTTCTTCTAGCAATACATGGGTACTATATTTCCAAGTCTGCAAGGAGGTAGGGTGGGGGAAATGGTGGGGAAGAGTTCCTAATGAATGTAAGCTTGCAATGGTTTGCCTGTTTTTGAAAGGAGATGTGCAAAGCCCTGGCCTTGTGTTGTTCATGTACACCAGGGGAATTTGCAAAACAGATTACCTAGCAGAAGAACTCCAACACGACTCAACTATGTCTCTTTTTTCCTTCCAGAAACACAGCCTCCTGAAACCAGGAACCTTACTGGCAAGACATACCAGATTCCCTTCAATCCAGGATATATCACTATATATACCTAAGAGTTTAGTTTATGATTTGTCCTGGGCAAATCTATGTAAGGTCACACAATTGTTTATAATAGCTTCCACTAAGGATCAGAGTTACTAAGGAGCTATGGAGAAGGAGATTAAAGGGCATGGTGGCTCTATTTGACATCCACAACTAATGCCAAGTGCTTTACACAAAGCCAAGCAGTAAGTGAAGGGCAGAACAGGGGCCTTCAATCAGATCTCTTACCTCTGGACCAGTTTGACTACAGAACAGCTGCCTTAGCAGTGTTGAGGCTATCTTTCTGCTTCACTTATACACATGCGTGCACACACACACTCATGACACACACGTAATTGTTAAGCCAGGCACTGCAGTTTAAAAGATTATGGGATGACAGGAGCACTGCCCCTGAACAGCTTAGGAGATCTCAGAGGTTTTTTTTTCCTCTCTCAGGAAAAAAAAAAAAAGCAGTAAGGAGAAACAGTATAACCTAATATGAATGCTATAGAACAATTATTTCAAAAAATGCCACAGGAATCAGGAAACGGCATGAGTAGCTCTGCTATCATCATGTTGCACACACTGCTTTGTATTCTAGCAACTGCCATGCTCTGGTTTCTCCACATCATGACACTCTTAAAAAAGAGGCATCATGCGTTATTCATGTATTAATTCAGTGAAGTTATGTGTTACATCTATCTTACTAGGTACTTAACGTGAGTTAAACTATGTCCCTATAATTGAGGAGTGCACAGCCTAAGAAGGGAGAGAGACATAAAAAGTTTCTCATTTCAGTACACTCCTTGAACATAAAATATTCTTACCATAGGAAACAGAAGAGTGTAGCATTAACACTTATTGAGTCTAAATTATGAGTCAGATACTTGAATAGGTTTATTTCAATTCATGTAGTGCTCATAACCCTTGAGATAGCTATAACTACTATCCACATTTTACCAATGATAACACTGATGCAGAGAGAACTTAAACATGTTGCCCAATATCACAGAATTAATAAATAGAAGAGACGGGATTTTATTTAAAAAAAAATAGGGCCTCAGAAACCACACTTTTAACCATTAAAATACACTACATTTTATAGTATATTAGTTAACCCTAACCCTTAGCTTTCTTGTGGCACAGTTTTCTCATCCATAAAGTAAGGGTCAAAATTAGTTTCTTTCTAATAGAGATGTTATAAGCATTAATTAAAATTATATATTTCAAGTTCTTAGATCAGTGTCTAGCACGTAGGGTATGTGGGCAACAGTGTTAATTCTTAATAGTAAATGTTGAATACATGAATAGTTATCTCAGGAAACCTTTTAAAGAATTATACATTATCATCTCACTAGGACTATTTATCTCTCAGGCAGTGGAGCTGTACCCGATATCCTTGTAAGATTTCATCTAAACCAGAGGCTTGTTGAGTTTGGGGAGCTCTGGATGTCATGTAATAACCCAGGCACAAGCGCTCAATCTGAATGTCCCTGGGCTCTCCCCTGTGCAGATTACAGCAAGATTAAGTGCCTTGTCTCTGCATCTGGAAAATATTATAGTTGCCCTAGCCATTATTTATAGCTTCAGAAAGTTTCCAATGTGATTGTCTGTGACAAATACGTCAATTTCAATGCTGTGATTATGCAGGCACCTAGCAGAGAGGGTATGCAATGTGTAATATTAGTGCCTCTAAACTCCCTTGGGGACGCATTTAGAATAGTGAATTCTGTCATCTTGCAATGCTTTTCCCACCTCAGCTGTACTTCTTGTGCATGAATTGCAGGCAGTACTGGACATTTTATTCAGAACCAATGCATATGGACAATAAGAATAAAGGTCAATAATATATTTTGGTCAAAAATGTCTTTCTTGAAAAGGGCAAGAAGTGTGCAGGACAGTTTGAACTCAGTTTATTTAATCTTAGAAAGACGAATTACTATGTTTAGATGACCTGCTTCTAACACAAAGTAAAAATCTTTCCCTTTCTCCTCAACTATAGCTTCTGTTTTGTCTCCTATCACCCTTCTTTTTAACAGATATGTTCGAGTTGTCAGAGACAAAAACAGGAGGAAGATTTCCTATAAATGAAACCAACATTAGCATTGGAAATAGCACCAGCAGCTGCAGAAAGAGATTGATGCCCCTGTAACTCCTATCTGGGTGTCAAGATTAAGGCCATGAAATGAACGGTCTCATGAACATTCGTTATCAGAAACATTTCACATGATCTTTGCTGAAACCAAATGTGCAGCTATCGTCAGGATGTTTCATCATTCTATTTACAATAATCTTGACTACTACCTCAATTTGGACTTAATTTACTTGCTGATCCAAACTGGAACAAAAATTAAAACCACCTGGTCCAATTCCTTTTAAATTTATCATTGTAGTAAAGAAAATGTATCTATCAGCCATTTGATTCTGAACTTCATTGTAGAGGCAGTGATAGAACTCAGATACCTTGAGTCCCAGCCACCACTTTTTCCAAAATTGCCTTGCCTCCTTAATTTATAAAACTTTAAAATAAGGTCTTGGTTGTGCTGAGAGAAAACTTCAAAAGACAACAAAAGATAATCATGACATGTATCAACGCTGCCTTGTAACATGCCAATTAAATTAGTGGAGTTAGTGCAAATGATGGATAATAACATGAAAATACTTCCAGAAACTCATAGTCACAGATTTAAAGCAACAACATGGATTGTAAAAGACTGGCAATGGTGTTATTTTAAAAAAATAAGAGGGAATTATATACACTTAAAATCCTTCAGTCAGCACTCAGTGGGAACATCTGAGGCCTCACTCACGTCTGCTATTGAGGGTGACTTTACTACTCAGTCAGTTTTGTAGGTAATTAGAAAACTCGACTCTCTCTGCTTACCTCTATAGAAGTGAGGAGGAGATAATCAGAAACACTTTGAAAACACGGCAGGATATATAGGTAGAAACAGGGAGCCAGAGGTCCATATCTTGGACAGTCATTATCAGAAAAAAATTGTTAAAACCAAACCCCCCAAAAAACAACCCATACCTCTACTAATAGTATAGCTTTTATTCCCAGAAAGATTGCAAAGCAGTGAAAGAATTTGTATTGAAATGACTCAAAGAAAGAAAAGACTGTATTTTAGAGGATCTGATAAATTTGTTTAGTAACCCCAAATATTTTTTAAAAACACAGAAACATTCATTTCTTTTGACTTAAGTTAAGGAATTATCTAAAAAGAGGAGGTAAAAAATTTTATAGATGAAGTGTTTATTGCAGCAATATAGTATTTTGGTTTTTATATGAGGTATAATACATATACCACAAAGAATGCATCTCTTAATTGTACAGTTCAATGAATTGTACAGTTCTGTGAAACAATCTTGTACATGTCTTTTGGTATACAGGTGCACTCATTTATCTCCAGGGTATATCTAGGAGTGAAATTGCTGGTTACATATTTATTTTTAATAGGAAAAAAATTACAGAGCAACCTACCTATCAGTCAATAGAGAAATTATTATGTAAATTACAATGTTTGTTTTCCAAAATTTTAATAATATATAATTAAAATATATAGTAATAGATACTGTGTACCAACAATTTAATGCTTATGATGCAACTTTAAATGAAGTCATCAGAAAACAAAATACTAGCCACACTATAACACTACATGCAGAAGATATACATGCATTACGTACATTTAATATCATTAAAAAAGCATCAAAAATATCACAAGACTGCAAATGAAAAAATTTAATCATAGTCAATGAAACAAGGCAAAATGACATTGAAATATAAGTGGTAAACATAGAAAAGACCTTTTAAGCAATGAGGAAAGAATAATCCAGATGACAATCAGAAGCAAAAGAACTAAAATAGGTAGAGGCGGAGCTATACAATTTCTGATTGTCTAACTTAAAGTCTGTACTTTAACAAATAGACAGATTGATAAATTTGTACAATTAATTATCTTTGATTCTTTGATGTAAGGAGGGTAATGTTAGCTATAAACTGAATTGAAATAGCATGAATTTAAATCAAATGTTTTTTAGAAGTGAATCAACTCAGAATGAGTAATGAATACAAAAAAAGTAATTTCTAGTGGTCTGTATGTTGATAATTATGCCATCTGCATAGTAAACTTTGCGTAGTTCATGTTGTCCCTGTTGGGGATGGGTGGTATTACAAAATGACATCTGAAAGCTGATATATGTAAAACCCTGTACTATGATGTCTGGGATATGGTTATACTCACAAACCTGATGGGATCCAAAATTTACTCCAGTCACCACCTCAGTCCCTGGGAATATATGGTACCTTGGAAAAGCTGTTTCTGTTGGGAACGAATGGAGAGTGATACTTTAAATTTTAACCCATGTTTGGGATATCAAACCTACTTTAATCTCAGCCTCAACGATACAAATTCACAAAGAGTTTCTAAGATGGGTAATAAAATTAAATGAAAACCAAACATATGTAGATGATGACTCCCAACGTAAGAGAACATTTAGGGAAACTGAGTTGAAGCTCCCTATGGAGGTAATACTTATGGATACTGGCCCAGAAAAAGAAGTGAATTTGCCCTTAGAACAATTAAACACTAAATTAAGCCTCTCCATGGACACATATTAAAAGTTTCAAATCACTGTGAATGGTGGAGCAAAAAGAGTAACTGAGTTGGTTAAAGAATAAAGATCCCTGAAGGGGTATGTACATAATTAACATGCTTTATAGGGGCAATCTCTAACCCCAGGGGATAGTTCAAATTCTGGTGGCCTTCAGGCTATTGGTATGCGTAATCTTCTGTATTCAATTTTGAAGAAAATGCTGTGGGATAAATAATGAAAAAAATGCCTGAGAAATATGTGGCAAAGAAATATTGGCGCAAGTCAGAGGGTGGGCAAAGGGAGAAAGGAGTTACGGCAACTAGCCAGGGATCTGTTTCTCTAACAGTAGCGGAGGAAATTCCCAGGGGGGAGAAAAGGCAGGTGGTCTATTCGCATGTCTATGCAAATATGCTAGTAACTCATCTTAGGATAATAGACTAATAATATTTGCTAGTAAGAGAACACTTCTCTATGGAGTGCTCTTAGAATGATGCCCCTGATTTAGGATTTCTTAATGTAAAGAAACCTAGAATCTATGAAATTATAAGGCACACACCCCTGGAAAATGTCCTGAAAGCCTTGTAATTATTTGGATATAAAATAGAGATATTTCATAACTTAAGTGCTCACACTGGATAAGACGACACGCATACCTCCCTTAGAGACATTTTCTATTACTGGGGGCCAGAGAGCAGGTCTAACATGGGAAAGAAGGACCTAGGGAGCCACATGGGGTATCCAAGACCTCTCCCTGCTTCGTCTGCGCCTTTGGTAGCTTGTGTCCTTGATCCCAAGCAAGAGCTCAGATTCATGTGAGTGTGATGTGACAATCAGATCCTTTGTGTTAGCTCATAGTGAATGAACCATTAATTTAACTACTGGCCTTGATAAAATACAGGGTGAAAAGAATCTCATCCTGGAATGTTAAAAAAAGGTAATCCCTGTTACAAAATTGCAGCCAAATTTCTGACATCATATTTTCTTTAATGATAATATCTACCTATCTATCTATCCTCTACCTACCTACCCACCTATCTATCTGCCATGCATAGTGAAGTTATGAAGATAGCTTTGGCCCACATCCACAAAGAGAAACCTAAAATATTAATTAAGAAGTCAGAGAATATATGTAAATATTGATTGTAAGTAATATAAGGCTTTTTTCTAGTTATCTTTTCATCTCAAGATGATTAACTAGGAGGGATTGATTGATGAAAATGGAAAATTTAAAGCTAAAGGCTGGCAGATATATAGAAGAGTAAAGTAGCCAGTACTATCGTTTTTCCTCTCTTAGGGGAGAATTTTTGCTGAGTTGCAATGAATATGATTCATTGATTCATATAAATCAATTCATATGATTGTTTTTTGAATCAATAAACATGTGTTCAGCAGCATCTTCTACGTACCAGCTACTGTGCTTGATTCTGGGGGCAAAAAAAAGATGAATGACACACATTAGTTCTATTAAGGAGATAATATTATAAAGGTAAGGGAAGGTAGTTAAGTCACATTATAACACAGTGCAGCAAATGCTATGAGCAAAAATACCAAGAGACAATAGATATACACAAGAAGAGGATCAAATGCAGACTTGGGGTGGGTGAGGGGGAAGGTATGAGCAATGGAACACATATAATCAGAAATATGTTACTTTACCATTTCTATCTCAAAAAGCAATACGTTTTCTTTAAAAAATAACCTATGTCAACAAGTAACGAAATGTAATGAAGGTACTTGCTGGGGCCCACTGCCTGGGAGTTCTTCAACATCGCTTATCTAAAGAAAGATACATAGAACTGAACAAACTTATCAGCCTGTTATCAAATATAAAAGTCGTATGAGTACTTAGTTGAAATATTTCACCGAATCAAAATACATAAATGTAACAGACTGCAGCACTCTGATTTTTCTCATCTGCTGTAATGAATGTACCACACGGAGCTTTTCCCATCAGAATTGTTGGCAGGGGAGAAACTCTAACCTTGGCACAAGAGGGAGCCTGATGTTTTTAGAAAACACAGATATTTTTAAGAGAAAGAAAGATAAAATGCAATCTGGTAAAGTATACATAATCTAGTTCACTAACACTGAAAATTCAGATTGTTCTCTCTCCCATTTTCTCTCCTTATTTCATGATGTGATCATTCTCTTCTATGAATTCCTAGTTTTGTTGGCACCTATAGACAAAGGGAATAATTAGACAGGTGCTTCTAGTCTTCAAACCTGTAACATCCATATATGTAAAATAACAATTTTCTGGATCCTCTCTGATTTACCACAATCTGTTTCCTGGATCTCTGTATTCAGTTAATAGCTTCAGATGGAAGTCATAACTCTATCTCCACTCCAAAAACCACCCGTTTCTTTATCCAACTCTGAAAACTGGTGGATTCAGTGAAAAAATCTTGATGTCTAACTGAAGTTGATGATTTGAAAGACTCTGGTTGACTAGAGCATTTGATAAGTACAGACATACTAGGAATGCAAGAACATGTTTTGGACCATTAGATTAGCCAGTAATTTAGCTTTTCTCTCTTCAGTGATAGTTATCAACTCCTCAAAATAGAGAAGATTTGTGAAAAAGAAAAAAAAATCTATTGAGTGTCTGTCTATATGAGGCAGGCATTGTACTACACATAATATTTATATGTCTCATTTAATCCTTAAAAAAACTTACAAAGTGAGTATTATTATTTCCCATTTCACAGATGAGGAGGCTGACAAGCAAAGAAGTTACCTTTTTCGTTGTATAACTACTGAAAGTGATAGAGCTGAGATTTAAACTTAGGCCCAAACCACCTCTCAGATGAACAACAGATATCTCCTTGAAGCTTCCTGTTAGTAATACAGGGAGCCGATTTAGAAATATGGATGTATACACACAAACACATTTCTGATGCTAGGAAAAGACAGATAGATGATTAATAGATATAGCTAGATAGATGATAGATTGATAGATCAATGACAATATTAAGGCTGTTAGGGTAGCATCTTTTCTACATAATACTATATATATATATATCTCATTTTTATAGTTCCCTAATAAATCTTTTAAATACATTCTAAATCCTACCCCACATAAAAATAATTGCAGAAAAGGGCTTTTGGATGATTAGATGGTTGGTAAGACATTCTCAAAGGAAAGCACAAGAAATAGTACTTTTCAGCAAGTAATTGTAAATAATCTCAGATACTTAAACTACTATTTGAAGTTTTTGAAGCTTAGTTTTTCTATATAACTTTTTCCATAGCATGTAATGTCCATAAATCTTGAGGAGGTGTTGTATTTCACACTCAAATATCGAAATTCTCACAAATTCTCAAACCAGTAGCACAAGTGAAATAAAAAGTAGAGTAATTATCTCGGAAAAAATAGCCACAATGTATTTTAAAACTAAGTATAGAAAGACATAAATGATCAATTTTCTTTTCTAGTCACCCAAATCATCTCAAGATAAACGATGCTGTATAATTAAGTAGAGGACAGTTTACTTTGCTCAGATCCAGGGGAGCAGTAAATCTTTAACACTTACTGAATTTGTGTTAATTAGGTATCCATGAAATGCACTGGTGTTATTAAAAAGGGTTCTAAGGCTTTAAAAAAGAAAAGCAAAGAATATTACTCAGATGAATTTAAGAATTGTTTTCATCAAGTATCAAAGAAAGAGTAAATGGCAGTTGTTTCTACAGCCTTATCAAAATAAGCACAATAGACAATAAAGACGCAGCAGTATCCAGGTGAATTGACAAGTGGAAACAGCCAAACTAGAGCATATGTTAGTGTTAGGTGGCATGAAAGAGGTATAAAATACAGTCCTTACCCACCAAGAAGCGCAATTTAACTATCAAGGTATATGGAATGAGAAAAAAGACAGTTCTAAATTTTCTAGCATTTGGGTCATATAGAGAATTGCTCTAAGTCATTTGCCCTTTCTGAACTTCCTTTTCCTCTCTGGTAAAGAATCAGAATGAAATACAATCTTGCAAGGTTTTTGCCAGGATCACATGAAATAAGGAATGTGAAAACACTCTGAAAACTATATGGTGCTATAAAAATATAGGGTATTTTTTTTTTACTTTGCAGAGTGAAAATTATTCAGAGCTAATAAGTATATAGTAGCGTGAAAACAAGAGAGGCTAGAGGGGTTGAATAATCCATTAAGCAAAATCCACACTTTAAAGGAGTTCAGCCTATTTCACTGGTCAGGTTAACTCAGTGATGTAGTCACCAGCAGCATGATACAGGGTATATGAGTCCCCGTCCTGTTCTCTCTCACTCATCATTTAGTGGACTGGAGCACGCTGGAAAATGAAGAGAGAAGCAGATGGGGAAGCTGTTCAGATGCCGTCATGTCTGGTTTTGAATCTATATAGCCTGTGCCTCATCCTAGAAAAAGGAAGGTCAAGGTTTCTTAATCCTCCAAACCCAAAAATAAACATGGCCTGCTGTGGACAGGAGAATTACACTGAGAGAGGTTTTTATTCAGTATTAGCTTATGGATCCCAGGTCCAAGGCAAGTCCCTCCCATAGCTAAACAATTACAAGGACAATAACACTGATTACAATTTACAAGAGTGACATTTTCCCTTAGCTGTAGATGGCATGCTTTCAGGAGCCCATGATGTCCTACCTGCCTCAAAGCAATCTCTGACTTGAGTTCCATACTGACGGGCACCATCGCTTTTGCCGTTCTCTCCACACCCAAATGAATGATTATATGCCACCTCAACATAGCAAAGGACAAGGGACAAACATCAAGCAAATACAGTGAGGTAGGTCTGGAATTTAGAAAGAGCCAAATTGATATACTTTATATCCCCACTCTGTACCAGGCACTTGGTAGTTATTTGACTAAGATTTCTCTTTTAATCTTTACAACAGTCCTGTGAGAATACGTTTAAAATTTATTTCAAAGCTTTCAGATGAGGAGAATTAAGTTCAGAAAGGTTAAGTTGCTTAGGTAATGATTGCTGGAGTCAGGAATCAAATGCAAATTTATGGCTCACGTTTCTGTCACTATAACAGTATTTCTCAGACTTTGTGATGTTTTTGTATCCATTTTCATTTTTGTTTTGTTGTGATTGTGTCACCAGCAAGAGAACACTTTCATCAAAAAAAAAAAATTTCCCAGAGAAACTCAACTGTAAATGAGATATAAAAGTAGCGAATCTGATTGAGAGAGAGGTCATGAAGAGGAGGCCCTCACTGATAACCTCTCAACCCCCCTGCATTGGCCCCCATGACATTTTTTCCAAAGCTTTGTCCCTTTCCAGAACTCAGGAAATCGCTCAACAAGCTAACTTGAGTCATTTCTCTGGAAACTGTTCTTGGTGAGTGCAGATAGCGGTGAAAGGGATGACATGGAATGAGACTACTGAAAGGGAAGATGGAAGCAACAGAAAGGAGACAAGAACAGAGTCACAAATTTAATTTGCCTATTTCACGATTCATCTGATGATCAGTCCCGGCTTTAAGACATTCAATGTCATTTATGCTAATGATTTGAATGCAAATTCATTTTGACCAGCTTTTTCTCAGATTATGAATCATACATTTTCCTAGTCACACCTTACATTAAAGAAATGTCTGACTTATAATTGCTTCATTTGTTCTTAAAGAAGAAAGATGAATAAATGCATTTTAAAGACACCATTAATGAGTAAAACAGCATTTTAATTAATGTCTTTAATTAAACAAAATATATTCTCTTCATAAGATCATAAGTGATTTTTCCACCCCCTCTAGGTGAAACAGCAGCATTAAATGTTTCAGCTCATTAGGTTTTAAAGTTTTAAGTGACTAATAAGTTGGATTCCTGAATCCATATTACAGCCCACTCACAATAGAAAATTAATAGCTCATAAATGAAATTTCTGTTAAAAGCAAATCACATTGAACATTTTCCTGAGATAAGCATTTTTGAAAATGGAACTTGTTTTAACTCTTGCCCTCTTCCCAGGTGGGCATAGGCCAACAGAGGAATCCAGCAGCAGTGATGGATCAGAGTAACTTGGAAACCAGAGGTACGTACATCTGCAGCATCAGCTTTTCATTCACCATCTATCTTTGCTTCTATCTCCGTGCATTAGCTTTATAAATTACTGTTCATTTTTATTTACCTGCAAACACACAGCCTGAGCAAATGTGACACAGGAGTTCACAAAACTGGGTGAGAAAAATCTGTTTTAAAAAAAATAGACAATTAACAAACAATAGCTCCAAGAAGTGTGGACTAAGTCAAGTTTCTCTTTCTCAGCTGGGGTCAGAACATCTACTGTAAGAATACTGTAATGATATGAGAAACAGAGTTAACTTTGGTATCCCTGGAACAAGTTGAGAGAGAATGTTGGTTATCCGGCTCATGTTTCAGATTCTGCGAAGTAGAGCACAATCTTCAAATAGCAAGAAAACTCAATGAAAATACTAATCTCTGACGTGCCGAGCCTATGCATTGTAATTAGAATTCTTTGTTTTCCACCTGTCAGTGGCTCTTGAACTTTAATGTACACAAAAATCACTAAAGGGTGCTAATTCAAAGTGCAGGATCCCGAGACCCATTCCAAAGCTTCTCCTTCAATGGGCCTAGGATAGGGCTTCGAAAACTCTATTTATCCTTTGTGATTCTAAAGCAAGTAGTCTGGTGATCGTGAAGCAAGGCAGACCTGTAGAGATGTGTTTTTTCCTGCATATGTACTTTTGTAAAAAATTTGGAAAATAAAAGAGAAAAAAATTCTGAGAAGAAAACATAATCACTCATAGTCCCACCACTCAACATAGCTACTGTTAAATTGGTACAACTTCTAGATGTATATATAAAATTATCCACAATTTTCTTCATGCTGTATATATTATCTGTAATACTGCACATATAATTTAATATTACATCACAAGAACTTTCCTTAAGTCACTAAAAACTGCCTATGTATAAAATTCTGTGCTTAATATAATTTTTTTTTCAAGATTTGAAGGAATTATTCCATGGTCTTCTAATACAGTGTTGCTAATGTAAAGTCTAATGATAGATTTCTGGTTGCTTCATAGGTGGAATTATTTTTAATTTCTGAAAACTTAGAGGATTTTATCTTCATGCTTGATATTCTTAAATTTCATTAGCCTGTGTTAGATAAATAAAAATTAACCTAAAAAATAGAAAGGTTATACAAATGGATTTTGCTAATAATTTTCTATATCTTCCTTTGTTCATTTAATAATGGATCTTAGAGATTTTTTTCCATGTTATTATATTTAAATTTCACTTTTTGTTAGCTAAATAGCATTGATATCCCATAATCCATTTAACCCCTCCCCAACTGATAGACATTTAAATATTCCCAATTTTACCCAATTAAAAGCAATGCTACAATGAACATGCTTGGGCATATATCTTGGGAACACGTTCAAATACTTCTATAACATGGAGTCCTGAGCATAATTTTTTTTTGTTAAGAGGATATGTATATTAACTTTTTATATCGTTAGGCTGCTGTTGCAAATCTGGAAATCAGACACTGAGATAAAGATTCATGTGTAAGAAATTTGTTGGGCGATACTCTAGGGATTAATCCCCATGAGTGAGTGACAGAAGAAGATGAATTGCAATAAAGTTGCAACAAAGGCTTTAGCCAAACGGTCTCAGCTCTGGAGCTGAGATACCCTTTAGAGATGTTCACCATTGGGGCAAGAGAGTTGAGCCTTTATAGCATCACATCAACCAATCATTGGTTGCGCCAGAGAAAGAGCATAGTCTTGGCAATGAGTCTCCTTTCAATACCCAGAGAGACATCCAGTTGAAATGTGTCAGCTGCCAACTATCAGCAGCTGAAAAATGAGTTCTTCAGTACTTAGAGGAGTAAGGGTCCGCCCAGTGAACCAAAGCATCCACTACTAACCACCCCTTTGTTCTGACTGTATCCTCCTGTCTTGTATAAATTCTGATAGCAACTCCTAATCTAGTGCTCTTCTTCTATTCAGGAAAATTTATGAGATGAAGATTAGCAGGATGAACTATAGTTTCTCAAGTCCACAAATGATTATCTCCCTCTTCTACTGTATTCTAGATATCCGTTACTTTTGATAAGCACCTCTTCTGGCTAATATGACTTACCTGGTAGAGTGACGCCAAACCTTCGTCTATAGGGCATAAAAAGCCCTAGTCCTCTAGTAAAAACATTCCTTCTCTAAACTTTTAAGTAAGACCTCTAAATTTCCAGAGCCAAGAAATGTGGGGATGGCAAGCACATATTTCATGAGTGGGTCACTGGGGGTGATGGTAAGTGGAGTCACTCCTTTATCTACCCCTTTGCTTCTAGACTCACATACTCTACCTTTTGGAGACAGAGCACCATATACTTTCATTTGGAGTATACACAGCATCCTAGAAAATGGTACCCATGTTCTCAGTGTACCATCTGCAAACTGGTACCACAGTGGCACCTTCACCAGAACTCTGTAGATCAGTAGTTTCTGAGTAGGTTACTATGTGATTTAAACTAGTGGATTCCACGTTCATATACTTACTCCCACATCTCCTTCGCTTTGAAGAGGATCATGGGTTGGTGGAACAAACATTCCATAAACCCTCAAATAGCAGTGCTGGCTGCAGTCTCACAGCCAGAAAAGGCAAATTCATAATCAAAATATACGTCAATTCTAGAAAAGATGAATTTCTGTCCCTTCTAGGATGGAAGGCATCCAATGATACCAATATGAAACCAAGTGGCTGGTTGGCCTTCTTGAGGAATGGTGCCACATTGGGTGCTCAGAGTTGGTCTTTTGTTGGAAATTTTGACCAAGGCTTGATTAACTATACTGAGTGGGAGCCCATATTTTGAGGCACATGCATAGCCTTCATCCTTGCCCCCATGGCAATTTCATTCATTTACACATTGTGTCAATGCTGGAGTGACCAATGATAGATGTTAGCTGATGTCAATGGACTGAATCATTTTGTCTACCTATATTTTTAAGGCTCCTTTCATGGTGGATGTTCTTTGATAATATTAACATAGAATACAAATATCTTCACACTTCATGCCTCCTCCAGTAGGTCAATGCTTATGCCTCTTCACCAGATATTCTTTACCCTAATCTTCTAATCTTTTTAGTCCTCTATGCCACTGACCAACCAGCTAAGCCATTTACCATTTTATGTAAGTTATTCCACATAGCTACTTCTCTTTCCATAGCAAGTGGTTGACCAAGTATTTGTCTGAAAAGATCATTGAATATGGTCACTTAATAACAGGATCTCAAAGGAGGAGATTGATGTGCTCCCCACCAAGGAACTCATGGCCAGGTACCATGCCCATGGGAGGCCCAATGGGGGATCTCACTGGGGGTTCCAATGGTGGAATCCTCTGTTCCCTCTGCCTCTCCTGGTGAACCTGCATATGGGTTGAAGGGCCCATCCAGACCTCTCAGTTTTCAAAAATAAGCAATCCAAAGGTTATACAGGTTCCTCTGTCCCCAGAGGGAACCAGAGGCTCTATTCCAAGGTCACATTTCAATGAGGAGATGGGGAAAAATTGTACTTCTTGGGCCTTTTGGAGACCAGCACGCAGGTGACTATGATTCCCACAACCCCTACACCAGGATGAGGAGAAAACAGACAATGCCTTCTGGTGTTACGTCTGAGGCCACTACCGCCAGGACTCTTACCTAAGCCTGCCCATGGATGGGTCACTTCAGGCCCTTATAAGCCTCCATAGTTATGGCTTCCACTACTGAATGTATTAATAGTATAGATGTATTGTGTACGTACATCCCAACTCTCCTTCACCCACAGCCCTGACAGGAATTGATGCAGTTAAGGCCATCTTACTGGGGCACGTGGAAGTCCATGAATATACCCCACTACTGGTACCTAATGCTATTGTCCCCTCAAAACTAACCACCCTCATTGCCAAATTTAAGGAAACCAAAGTTCTCCATGAGACTATTTCTCCACTCAATAGCTCCATCTGGTCTTTGCACAAGGCTTTGGGTACCTAGAGACTCTCCTTTGACTATTGGTGATTCAATGCTATAATCCCACCCTTGACACATGCAGTACCAAATATTGTTACTGTCACAGAGGCTATTTTTCAAGCTGAGGCAACTTGGTATGCAACAATTGATATCACAAGTACCCATTTCAGCACCCCTCTCACTCTGACTATCAGATCAATTTTCCTTTATGTGGAATGGCTTGCAATATATTTTAATGTCTTTCCATAGGTTACCTAAGTCTCATGGCTATCTGTCATTAATAGACAGGCCATGACTTGGAAAAATTCCCACCTCCAGAGGGAACACTAGCCTTCCACTACATAGATGGCATTTCCTAGTGGGCCCAGACAAGGCCACCATCTAACAAGGACTGGATGCCCTTTTGACACACATGTGACAATATGACTGGGCCATTAATACAGACAAGGTACAAGAACCTAGTATCCAAATGAAATTCCTGGGCATCATCTGGGAAGTAGCACAATGTCTCATTCCAGAAGAGACAATTACCAAGCATTTGGCCCTCTCTGCCCCCACAAATAAAAAGAAGGAGAAAGGCCTCAACCAACAGGATACCCCAGAGGTCCTCCAATGGGCCACCCAAGCTGTTCCTCTTGCCCAGGCCCCACCAATTCACATTTGCTATTTGAATGACAGGTTTCAGTAATCTCTCAGTTTGCCAATTGGAATCTATGGCAGAAGGACTCTACCACAGGTCAGATGGAGATGCCCATTGTGCTTTGGACTGATATACTCCCAGAATCTGCTTAAAGGCACACATCTTTTAGAGACCATTATTTGCCTGTTTTTTGTGCCTTGGTGGATATATCGAGTACATGATTCATGGCCATGAGGTAGTAGTGCAACCAGAAATCGTGTCATACGTCCAAACAGCATCCTCAAATCACTGGGTAGGGGCAGCTCAGGAAGTCTCTTTAGTGAAATGGAATTGGTACATAGAGAAGGGGGTAAAATCTGGCCGAGCTGGGTCTCACAACACCATGATAAGGTCTCAGGAGTATCCCTCTGTGCCCCAGGTATATTGCTCAAGGAGCCACTCTCTTACTGGCCCAGTGAAAACTCAGATATAGAAACTTCCTGAACCACACATGGGTCTGGTTTACTGATGTCTCTTCCTGGTTAACTTCTACCAAGATGAAATAGAGTACAGCTGCCACCCAACCTGAGAGACAGTAAAGGGCACTCACCGCAATGAGATATGGATGGCTATCCAGGCCATCCTAATGAATGAGCTGTGCTATATTTTCACTGACTTACGAGGCTGTGGATAATAGCCTGGCTGTTTGGTCAGGCCGCTGGCAAGCCTCAGACAGCCATATAAACAAGCCCCCACTGTGGGGATGAAACATTTATATAAAAACCAGCTCTGCTCCTAATAAGCTCTTTGTTATCTGTGTAGAAGCTTACCAGAAAGTATTTAGCTGACAGTGTTTGTCAGCTAAGTGCAGAGACTGAATTGCCCTCTAACTCAGAACAAGTAGATGTGCGACCCATTGCCTCCTGGATCCATGAGAAGACGGTCTATGGAAATTTAGACACCATCCTAGACTGGTCTACAAGCACAGACTGCCACTATTGCCTGAAAGAGCATGAAAAAGCTGTCCTGCCTGCCAGACCATGGCCAAAGCTAAAACTACTGACACAGTAAAAATACGAGGACAAATCTCTTGAGCCAATGGGTCAGGGAGTTCTTGAAAAATAGATCACACTTTGCCTCTCATCCCATCCAGAGGGTTCCACTGGATCTTGACTGCAATTGACACTTTCTCCGGGTTTGGCCTAGCCATCCTTATGCATTCTACTGACTTGGGCCACACTATCTGGGTCACGTAAGACCGTGGTTATTTCTTGTTCACATTTCCCCAGCACACTGGGGATAATGGCCCTGAGTTGTGGCCCAAGTTACACATCAGTGAGTCAAATCATAGGGCATACAATGGATTCTTCATTTTCTATATCACTCCCAAGCTGCATGGGTGATTGAGTGTTTTAATGGACAATTAAAAGATAGGCTTAAGTGGCTGACAGGAGAGAAAAGATAGTTCCAGCCTGCACTACAAATCTCAGGCAAGCCGTCTGAGGTCTCAATACAGCAGTTCCCCAAAAGGTACTTCTCATTTGCGCCATTATGTTTTACCAGCCTGTCTGACCTATTCCTTCAATTGCATACCCTTCTTTTACAATTATTGACAGCTCAGCCTCTGCAGGGGACCCTGCAAGGGCCCTCTATTCCCTTCAACCCCTTCTTGAAGAGTCAGATCGTTGGGAGATTAGAATGGTTATTAAACAATGAGGAGTGGAAGACAGCAACTTCCTTCTGCATTTACTACCCAGATGCAAAGAATGAATTTTTACCCATAAGAACTTCAAAAATAATGACCATCAATTTGATGTCTCTAGTTCAACATTTTCCTTATGGTGGCCCTGCTGCTTTGCCCTGTGAAGCCCCATGGGATCAATATCACCATATAGAATGGAAAAATTTATTGAACCGTAAGAGGATCCAAGCCAGAAGATTTGAGTACCTCACCCCAGAGGAAGAATTAAGAATGTTATCCTTGCCTATGGTACAGCAAAGACTGCCCATACCGCGGTCAATGGGGAGAAGTCTCCTTAACTGATATAATGCGAGCCCCTTCAAACCTAAGAGCCTGAGTACAGGAGACAAGGGGAAAAGTGATGTAACCTCTCTTCTCTTTCTCCTACAGAATAGCCTGTGTGACTCTGCCTTGCTGAATTTGTTGATAAATCTGCCCCAGGCAGTTGTCACTGCCCTGAATCTGACAAGCTGTTGGATATGTCATCTAGTGCCCGACCTCACAAATAAATACTTGATTGCTGTGCCACTGAATACCAAAAACAGACATTTCTTTAACCATAGACTTTTCTGATACCTCAGGTACCCCAAGCTTATTAATCTGGACTGGATTTGCCACAACCGGACTCCAACACTGCAGAAGCAAAAATGCCTCTCTAGACGTCAACTTGCTTCTATCAGAGGTAGAAGCAACTGAAACTTCTGGGAAAGGGAGAATAGGATCTGCAGTCGAGGCTATATAGGTCTGGATAGTGGCAGTCTTCTCCTCCTGTTTTCTCTTACACTCACTCCAGTCTTACACAGAATCCTCAATTCCACTCAATAATTCTGCCCACAAGGAGGGACTTTTAGCTGATTGATCTCCATGGTAGTCAACAATTCTACCCTCTCAGCACCACGTCTACCCTCTTGAGATATTATTTCATTTACAAAAATCAGGCCTTCACCTGTCTTCCTCCTACCAATGTAACATGTACATATAAGCATTAATAAGAGACAACCAAGTATTCAAAACAGCCCCTCCAATTGAACATGTCACAACATGCTGAGTGAGGTGGGAGCTCCAAAACCAGTCAGACTCCAGTTACTTGAGGGAATTGATAGGTGGCATTACCAACTCTCTGCTCATGGGTCTGCTTCATGTGGTTATCCCCACCATCAGGGTCATTCAATTAGAAAATGCTTTGTACAACCTGTACCTGATCCTCGCTGAGGTCATTAATGATACTACCTCAGTTTTGAAGGCACAAAAGACCAGCCTCAGCCTCAATTCTGTGGCCCAAGTAATGTTAGATAACAACATAGCCCTCAACTTCCTGCTGGCCAGCCAAAGATGGGTGGGCTTGTGTGATTTACAACACCTCATTTTTCAGCTGGATCAATAAAACTGCAAAGTAGAAGAGTTGATTACGAGGCTTAAAAAGAAGTCCTCCTGACTCTCTGAAGTAAACTCTGATGGGCTATAGGCTATCTCTTCCTGACTTGGGAATGGTTGGGGTTCATGGCTATGTGCCCTCCTCCAGAGAGGCCTCACTATCCTGCTTCAAGCGATTTTGATCATGACCTTGGTCCACCGCTGCCTCAGAATAATTAACTAGTTACTGTCACAACTACTTAAAGTCTAACTCTTTTGGGCCCATAATGGGATAACCTATATTTCCTGCTCTGGTCCAGAAAGATCAAGGGGTAGAGTCAAAGAGTCTGGCTCCAGGCCAAAATCTTATGTGTAATCTTTTAGGCCCTATTTTCATGTTTTTCACAAATAGCACTGAAAAATTGTGCATGACTTGAGGGAAAAATCTAGTGCATTAGCTGATGTCTACAGGCTCTAAACATATTTCATTTGGGGGTAGAGGGGAGCATTTCCCAGGTCATTACTTCTTCAACTAGGTTATTATAAAGCAAACTCATAAACATTCAAATTCCAAGAAAACTTTTACACTGTAACTGTGACTTGAGGCTGGTAGACTTTGTCAACTATCTGTCTTTATCTCCGTGGCTCCCTGTCCTGTTTGCTCTACTTAAGGCTTCTCCTCAACCCACATGTTCAGAGTTGTTTCTGAATTCAAGAGGCTCTGACCAAGTTCTACTTCTTATATGAGAACATGAGAAACTCCAGGGATCTAGTCTCCAGTGAAACTAATGAAAATTATTTTAAAAACCAACTAATTGTAATCTCTGGAAATGGTTCAACAGACAGATAGAGAATGAAAAATAAAAATTATTCAAGAAAATCTACTAAAACATGGTAAGAATTGTGAGAGTCTGTGATGGTTGAACAAAAATCTGTATCCACCTTTCCAACTCTCAGTTTAGCAATATGGAAACTCCACTTTAGACTGGTGCAGCCAAGGGGTCTATGACCCCTATATATTGGAGACTGAAACTTCTATTACTATATAATATCTCCTTTGTCCCATCTAATGTTTTAGTCTTAATATTCTATTTTTTTCTTATTTTAATATTCCTTCTCATATCTTATTATTTGTTAGCATTTATCTAGTACATCTTTTCCATAATTCTTTTCAATTTTTAAAAGTCTTTTCTCTCAGGTGTGTCCTATTAAACAGTATATCCCATTTCAAAGTAGGATAATTTTCAAGAGTTCACCCAGAAGAATGGCTCCTGCCTAGATCTGTATTCTGTGCTCTGGTTGCTCAATCAACCTAATCTCTCTGGCTAAGATCTTCTAAAACTTCTTAAAATGTTCTGGTCTTCTAATGGCACCTTGTCTTGTTTCTGACCCCATTGTAGGTATATTCTAGATGGATAGAGAGATAGGCACATAAAAATATGTTCACCCTAGATACAGGTATGTAAAGACACAGATATTTTCTGTTGTTTCAGTATGATTTGGATGAGAAAGGAGAAAATGGGTGTGCTTAGTCTGTCTTCTTAATCTACTCTCTTAACTCTTCCTTTAAATATGATGAACTAAGGTTCACAGAAAGTAAGTCATTTGACCAAACTCACAAAGCTAATAGCAGAAAGAAAACGAAGGCACTGGGCTCTTAATTTCTATCCAACATCACTTTTCACTACAGTGTGTTTTCAATATACACATTTTTTAAAATTTATACCATATAAAGAATTAAATGAAAACATAATGGTTTTGGGAAAGCACTTCTAAATGACTTTTACAAGTAATGTTTAGAATTGAAATGTAGCAATTGTTATAGAAGCTCTCCCCTTCAAAACTGGAAACAGCTCCCTCTTTAACAAAACCAATGCATTAGAAAATCAATATATATCCTATGGATGCGCTCGTTAGAAGTGGAGACTGAGTTACAAAGATCAATCAACTATTCAATGCAGGATTTCAAGTGGGCATCGTTGGCCCAACTTCGGCACACCAATCTATAGGTTCTCTGCCTCTAAATCATCCACAATGCTCAGACTTTTATTTTTTCCTGAATTAGCTAACCTTTCCCCAGCATTTCATATTATTTTTAATCAAAAATTTCTCTTCTGTTTATCTCTAACCTGTTTATTGACCCTGAGTTTATAGGCAGGACTCAGATTTAACTGAAATTGAAAGCTGTGGGAGGCTGCAAAGTTGGATCATTTTTATTGAAGCATTCAGAAGATTAACCACATGACCCTGTGATTTATAATAGCAATTATAAACCAAGGAGTTTCATACAATTGGATAGATTTCACAAATACCCTCCACATCAGAACTCACAAAGGCTGCCTTTTTCTACTAATCATTTTTACTAGTGTTGTTATTGTTAATAGACAAATAAAAGAAAAATTACACTGAGATTAACATGCCAGATTTTAACTCTAAATTTTTATGTCTCAGAGAATGAACTCACATTATAAAACTAGGTCCAGCTTTAAAGTATAAACAGAGTACACAGTGAATAAATAAATAACCAGAGTAATTTTCCTAAGAAGGATCTAGAATGGGAGTAAAATTCAAATGACCTCTTGAAATTGGAAAATGTCCTACAAAAGAAGAATACATTTAGAAGGGAAAAACATGCCAAGAGATATATTTAGGAAAAAGAAAAAAACAAAAGTATATATAATTAAAATATAATCTAGGGTAAAATATTATGCGTCAGTCCTCTTCTCATATACTACTGATGTCCAAAATATATATGTAGAGAAAAGAGAGTATACTTTTTCATCAGGTAGTATTATAAACGGTCCTTATGTCCCCATGTCAGTTCACAAAGACATGGAACTCATAATAAAGCCAAAGTTACTTTATATGTACATATAAAATAAAAAAGATAAAACTATTGCAAAGTTATTTTTATTTTATTTTAAATATCAAAAAAATTGATTCAAACACAATATATCTAAGAAAAGGTAAATGGGAATACAAAGTTTTGCAGAGCATGAATTAATGCTTGTTATCGTTTATACTTGTCAATTAATATCCTTCCTATTTGCAAAAGAATTGAGGCAATTTATAAATCATACGTAACTTTACACTTTACACACATGGAATCCGTACTTTACATACGCAATAATTGTTTGCTCCCCTCTCCCTCCATTCCCAGAGATACACACCCTGTAGTGCAGGGATTGCACTATTTGTGCACTTTATAATGCAGGGGCAGCAAACTGTTTAGAACAAAGTGATTATATTCCCAATGACAGAGTTCGAGGAAGCCCATCTATTCCTATGGGATACCCAGCATGCTTCTGGGTTCTGCAGAAGCTAAAATAGATTTCTATTTTCAATACTGTGACATATAAAAGGGAGGGAAATAAGAAAAGGCTTTGAAAAGAAAGCATATAGGGAGCTAGGAGTATAGCTCCTTGTGCTTCCTTGCCTTCATTCTATCTCCCTGGAGAATGGGAAAACTGTATCAGATATATGGCTCCTGACGGATGGGGTGAATTTGAATATAGAAACAGGGGTTTGCTTCCTCTCTAGTGATTTCTAAAGGCTGACAATAAATTATTCCATAGGAGGTAGCATAGAACCATAGTACTGCCCACATGGCTACGGAGCCAAGCAGAGGAAGAACAACTCATAGAAGAGCTTAGAGGGTACATTGCCAGCAGGGTCATTCAAATAGAGACACAGCTGTCCTTCTATCTTTCTGTAATGGAGAGCACCAAGGCGAAGCTGCCAAAAAGAAACATGCACAAAGGCCTATGCCAAGACCCCATCCTCCAGACCAAACCAGAATGAGTAAGAGGATCTCTTCCCTTCCCACTGCCCATCAAATGAGCAGACACTTCTTTCCTCCCTCCTGTCCTACCTACAAGCAAGGTTGGGAATGATACTCATGAGTATATAGATGCAACATGGAGAAATGTAGAGAAAGGAAGTTCATAAAGGAGAGAGGTTGAAATCTGAAGAGTGATTGAAGTAATGGTTATATTAAACATCTTACTGACTATTCACCCAAGAGAAACAGAAATTTTAATAACTGGATTGTAGATATTATTGGGATAGATGAAGATTTAATCAAGAACAGGAGAAAAAATTAAAATTCCTGCTGTCGGTAAATCTGGGGATCCAGAGCCTAGAAACATATGTGCAATTTTCAAAATTAAGCAAGATTTTTATTTAAATATATCTGCATTGAGAGACATCAGGCAAGCAGGATACATGTGATAGAAAAGGACACAGTTTATTGATCCAGAAGTCTGTACTTCACCTAAGTTGAGACCATTCAAGTTCCCTACTCAGAAATGAAGATTTGCAATTGGGCTAAGGAAATTCTATCTTAGCCCTCCATGTTGCTTGCTTTTGAAACATCTGTTGTTGATGTTTTTGTTCCTACTGTATTTTGGTGTAAGTTGGGTTGGTTGGTTGAGTTTCCTATCAGCTCTATCAAGCCTTGTCCTAAAAGGCGCAGGTCTAATCAGCTCAGCCTAAGTCACATGCCCACCTCTGGGGCAAAAGAGAACAGGATACTATAGTTGAATGATTCAAGCAGAACCATTTGCGGTGGGAAGAGGACACTCCCAAAAAGAAAAGATGCATGCTTACCACCTGAGTAAAAGAACAAGAAGACAAGAGGAGGGGAAATACGAAAGAGAAAATAGTTACATGAAAAGACCTAGACTAAGAATTCCTACTGACCTTGATCACAGCCAAAGCAAGAAGAGAAAAAAATAATGTAATTGTTCTTGACAACTGATAAGAGGAGGCAGAGCAGTTAATTGGGAGAAACAAAATTTAACTGCATATACATAGTACTTTCCTCAGCAGCCTGACGTAACAATCCTCAAATAAAAAGGGAAAATTATGTGTGTTGGAGAGGACAGGGAGTAGGCACCATATACTAAATTATAATTATGTGATGCCTTATTTTGGAGTGTTGTAGGAAAACTATCTACTATTTAACTTTCTGATAATCTGATACAACGTATTTTCAGAAGAATTAAAGGCCTTTGTGTGACCTTTGTTCTAGTGGTTCCCAAAACCTAGCTGCATACCAAAATCACCAGGAGTGTTTATTAAAAACAAGGATTTCAATTGAAGCTGGAGAAGCTATAATTAATAACGCCTCTAGCAATTCTGATTTAGGTATCTATGCTTGGGAATCACTGCTTTATACTATACTGTAGTCTCAAATATTGCTTGTCTTAACCAGCTGTCTGGTGGAACTTTGGACATTTGCCCACAGATCCATCCCTTTCCCTTGCCCTGCTCTCCTTTGTCTCTTATTAGGGTATGAAGGAGGGGAAAGGTTGACTTTATAGGCTGTTCTTCCCAGCCTCTTGTGTTATCTTGCTTCCAGATAGGTTTAGCCAATGGGAAGTACTGGTGAGATATTAGATAGCAGGGGAAGGAAGAGAGGCCATCACCACCACCATCTCTACCCTCCCACCACCACCACCTGGTGCTGCATTTAATATTTGGCCATGTCTCTTCCATGGCTTCAGCTCTACTAGACAACTCTTCCCCCATGGTTACAGCTCCAAACAGGCAGACCCTACCTGAGGACACTGACTTCTGGTCTCTGGAAATCAGCTTTGGAGGACCCTGAAAATGGAAGTAGTTTCTAGCTGCTGATGATGTCTAGGCTGTCTCAGAGTCCCCTGTTTGGCTTCTCAAGTCTTCTACCATCCATGCAACCAATTCTTTGTATTAAATTCTCTCAGTTTAATAACCTCCAGTGGATTTTGACCAGACCATGTCTGATGCTGTGTGGTTAATTGAAAGAAGACCTATATATTTTAGATAGCAGCCACATATGTGATAAAGCTGATATTTCAAATGACAGCTCAATAGGTAGCAAAGATGCCTATAAATATTTATAAATATACTTGTATTTTTCACCATCTAGAAGGCCACCATAGTGGTGCATTAGGATGGAGATGATTTTCATTATTTCATTATTCTGATTTCAAATAACAGACTATTCTCAGAAAATAGCTTTGGATTCACTCAAATGTTTTAACATGTTTGATTGAAAAACCCATGTTCTACACAATAATACATGGACAAGTTGTTTTTTGCTTAAAACTTCTGATAGCAAAAGTTATCAATCATTCTATCATAAAAGAAGCTTCATATGTTCCCTCTGGAATGGAAAATTTAGGATCTTCAAAATACACTCACAGATACATTAAACAAGTGTGTTTAATATATAGTAAATTATATTTGATTTAGGCATGATTGATGTAACTGCGGTTTTTGAGAAGTAATTATCCAATAGATTCAATAAATGTTTTCCTGGAATGTGAGAGAAAGCATACTATATTGAAACAGTACTGACAATATAATCTTTCTATTTGTCTTGAACACAAGCACTTGAAGAAAAGCTTTCATGCAAGGAGAAACAGAATATAGCTATGTGCCACATAACAACATTTTGGTCAACAACAGACTGAATATACAATGGTGGTCCCATAAGATTATAATGGAGCTGAAAAATTCCTTTCATAGCCATTGTAAAATTGTAGCACAAAGCATTATTCACATGTTTGTGGTGATGCTGGTGTAAACAAATCTACTGTGTTGCCAGTCATATAAAAATATAGCACATACAATTATGTACAGTACATAATACTCAATAATGATAATAAATGACTATGTTACTGGTTTATGTATTCACCGTGATATACTTTTTGTTATTTTAGAGTGTATGCATTTTACCTATTTAAAAAAAGTTTACTGTAAAACAGTATGCCATGTTATGCCAGCAGCAGCCTCATGCATATCATGTTTACCATGTCACTTGATTACATCGTTTTCTCACGTGCTTGATTTAATCTCGTGTTGTTTTGTTCGTCATGGCTCCCAAGCATACCAAATCTACTGCTAATGTTGCCAGTAAGAGGTCACATCAAGGGATTGACTTGAAAATGAAATTTAAAGTGATTAAGGACTATGAGGATGGAAAATCAGTGATGATTATTGCTCACCAGTCAGGCATGTCCTATTCCACCATAGCTACAATCTTGAAGAAGAAAGTGATGGAAGCTGTTAAAGAATCTGCTTCACTGAAGGCAACAAGACTAACAAAAATTCAAGAACAGCCTATATCAGACATGGAGAAATTTCTAATGACTTGGATTGAAGACAAGACACGGAAGCGTATCCCTCTCAGCAACGTGACAATCATGGCCAAGGAAAAGGTTTGTTTGTGATGTTGAAAGAAAAGGCTGCACCCAACTATGATGTTGAATTTACTGTTAGCTCTGGGTGTTTAAATAATTCAAGAATTGTTATTTATTACATAACATGAAAGTCAGTGGTGAGTCTGTGAGTGCTGATGTGAAGGCAGCTGAAGAATTTTTGGAAACTCTAGATAAGCTGATTGTGAAGGAAAATTACTTGCAGAGCAAATATTCAATATGGATGAAACCTCCCTATTCTGGAAATGGATGCCTGAAAGGACTTCCATTCATAAGGAGGCCTAAGTCAACACCAGGTTTCAAAGCTTTTAAGGACACGATAACAGTCTTGCTTGGAGGCAATGTTGTAGTCTACAAACTGAAACTCTTTGTGATCTGGCAAAATGAGAACCCCAGGGCCTTCAAGCACATCAATAAGCACACACTGCCAGTGCACTACAGGAACAATGGGAAGTCATGGATGGTCCAGCTCCTCTTCTAAGATGTCCTCCTGAATTGCTATGCCAGAGAAGTGGAGAAGCACTGTTTGGAGAGTAACATACCTTTCAAGATTTTGCTTATTGCTGATAATGCTCCCAGACATCCTCCTTTTGTTGGTGATCTTCATCCCAATATCAAAGCAGTGTTTGCTCCTCCAAACATCAACTCTTTGATCCAACCAATGGATCAAGGAGTTATAGCAGCTTTTAAAGCCTACTATAAGAGGAAGACCTTCGCCCAGGATATTACTAGAACTGAGGAAGACACTGATGCAATTTTGGAAGGATTACAACATCTATGACTGCATCAAGAACCTTGCTTGGGCTTGAGGTGAGGTCACCAAGGAGTGTTTGCATGGCATCTGGAATAAGACACTCAAGAGGTTGGTTCATTCATGACTTCAGAGGACTTGCCAAGGATGAGGAAGTTGCCAAAATCAACAAGGTGTGGTTGAGAGGGCAAACAACTTTAACCTGGGTGTGGATGAGGACGACAGTGAGGAACTCCTAGAAGTGGTTCCTGAGGAATTGACTAATGAGGAGTTGTTGGAACTGGAACAAGAATGCATAGATGAAGATGAGGCAAGAGAAAAGGAAACCACAGGAGAAAAAAAAGAAGACTCCCCAAAAAATTCACAGTGAAGGGTTTAGCAGAAGCTCTTGACCTCAACAAGCTCCTTAAAAAGTTTGAAAACATGAACCCCAGCACCAAAAGGTTTTCATTAATAGAGAGGAACATTCATGGTGTACTATCTGCTTACAAGAAAATCTATGGTTAAAAAAAAAAAAATTGATCAAACCACCATGGACATATTTCTGAAAAGAGTGACACCTCCTCAAGAGGAGCCTCAGGTGGGTCCTTCAGGAGGTATTACAGAAGAAGGCATTGTTATCATAGGAGATGACAGCTCCATGAGTGTTATTGCCCCTGAAGACCTTCCAGTGGGACAAGATGTGGAGGTGAAGACAGTGATATTAATGATCCTGACTCTGTGCAGGCCTAGGCTAATGTGTGTGTTAGTGTCTTAGTTTTTAACAAAAAGCCTAAAAAGTAAAAAAAAAAATAAATAAATAAAAAAAAATTTTAAATTGAAAAATGCTTATAGAATAAGGTTATAAAGGAATAAAATATTTTTGTACAGCTGTACAATGTATTTGTGTTAAGCTAAGTGTTATTAAAAAAGAGTTAAAAAGTTTATAAGTAAAAAGTTACAGTAAGCTAAGGTTAATTTATTATTGAAGAAAGAAAAATACTTTTTTATAAATTTAGTATGGCCCAAGAGTACAGTGTTTATAAAGTCTATAGTAGTGTACGGTAATGTCCTAGGCCTTCACATTCACTCACCACCCACTCACTGACTCACCCAGAGCAACTTCCAGTCATGCACAGTCCATTCATGGTAAGTGCCCTCTTCAAGTATACCATTTTTTATCTTTTAAACCTTATTTTTACCATACCTTTTCTATGTTTAGATATGTTTAGATACACAAATACTTACCATTGTGTTACAATTGCCTACAGTATTCAGTACAGTAACATGCTCTACAGGTTTGTAGGCTAGGAGCAATAGGCTATACCACACAGCTTAGGTGTGTAATAGGCTACGCCATCTAGGTTTGCATAAGTACAGTCTATGATGCTCACATGACAACAAAATCATCTAACAATGCATTTCTCAGAATGTATCCCCGTCGTTAAGGAATGCATTACTGTACAGATAAAGACTTAGTTATGTGCAAATTCTAAGAGGCTATCTTTTCTACATACCTCCAAACATTCTTTGGTTGACATTACCGGTTATTATAGAAGATGGGGGGACATTTTTAGCTAATTACACCAAAATAATAACAATACATACAGTCCATCAACAGCTAGAAACTTCTGAACTTAGAACTTTTCACCCAATTAGCAACAATAACTAGGTAAAATAATTTTAATTTTAATTAATTTAAAATTTAATTAATTTAAATTAAAATGTAGTTAATTTTAATACAAATTAATTGCTATCTTCCCTGCTAGACTGAAAGCTCCATGAAGGCAGAAACCTCTGTTATCTTGTTCATCTTGTTAAAAGATAAACTGAGGCATATTAAAAGTTTTAAGAGTTTATTTGAGCACAAATCTATTCGAATCGAGCAGCCCCAAACTGGCAGTGGTTAGGAGGGCTCAACAGACGGGAGCTCAGGGAGAGACTTCCATAGAAAAAGATGAAAGCAAAGAAAGGAAACTATCGATTGGCTATAACTTAAAGCCTAATTGGCTGTTTGTGATTGGTTGTTCTTAGGTTTCAATTTCATAACCTTGAGGCATTTAGAGGCCTGGATTTTGGTTTGCTCACATGGACTGCCACAGCATTTGAGGCACCTCAGTCTAGTGGCCTCCTGGTTTAATTAACTTAACAATCTCTATCCACAGTACTTAGGACACTGCCCAGCACAGAGTTAAGTGCAGAGAGAATATTTGTAGTGTTGAAATAAATTGCACTTAATTGAATTGAATTAATTAAGAGGATTGAGTGTCTAATTCACAATTTGTACAGAAATTTTTCTAGGCCATCATGAAAGCTTCTGATACTAACAATGCTCTTTCCTTCTTCCTTGTGCTGGTTTTGGAGAAAGAGAGAGAGAATATGAGATTCTCTAGCTATCCAGCCAGTCAGAAGACAAGGCATGAGATGGTAGCAAGGCGTGCATGTGTGGCTTGGCCCGTGGGTATTGAACGGTTCTGATGTCCTCACTTTCATCACTCTGACTGTCCTAGTCAGCTTGGGCTGCCATAACAAAAAACCATAAACTGGAAATTTATTTCTCACAGTTCTGGAGACTGGGAAGTCCAGGATCAAGGCACCAGCAGATTCACCACCTGGTTCATAGATGGCCATTTTCTCATCGTATCCTCACACTGTAAAAGAGCCTCTATAAAAGCATTAATCCCATTCACGAAGGCTTTGACCTAATCACCTCCCAAAAGCTTCACCTCCTAATACCATCACTTTGAGGTTTAGAATTTCAACATGAATTTTGGGAGGACATAAACATTCGATCTATAGCACTGACCAAGAAGATACACTATTTTTTTTAAAAGGAATCCTCTTTAAAATACCAAATTGTGTGTTAGTAAGAAAGTAAATGATGAATGGGAAAAAGTGCAATATATTACTAGAAATATCCATATACCTGACAGTTATACATACACAAATATCCCTTAGATTAAAAAGTTTAAGAAACTATTAAAACATTTTGCAGGTACAGATAACATCCACGAAATAAAATAAGATGCAGATATGGATGTACCGGATCATCCTACTGTCAACTTCATAAGCTGTAACTGTATGTTCCAGAATTCTCTTCTTTATATGGAAAAAGGTTAAAGCTGGGCAACAGAGGAAGCTGCACCAGATTTGAGAGGCAAAAATATAGCAATAGCCATCACTCTCTGAAGAACTTCAGGGCTAACATGGTAATGGACAGACACAGAGGTGTCCAGCTGGATCCAGCTTGCCCTCCCTTTCCTCCAATTTGTGTCTAGCTTTTTCTTCCCAACTGCTGCCAAGCTGACCAACAACAGCCTTAGCCCACCACCAGATGCTTGTCTGTGCACCCACAGAGGTGTTCACCGCACAGAAGCAGCAGCAATCCATAGACTGGTGCCCCCTGCTGTTCCCCATGCAGCACTTACTTGTCAGATAGCCTGAAAGTTCCTACTTGTCCACTTGTTTCAATGCTTTAGGAGGTGGATTAGTAACTTCTCTCTGATCTTTCAGCTCTTTCATTAGAACTTTACTTCCTCAGCTCCTCCTGCAATTGAATAGTAAATCTCTTATCTCATACCATTCACAGTGGTTCTGCTTTCCTAACTGGACCCTAACTAATACAATGGATTTCTGATGCCAGACACTGTCTTACTAGTATATATCTCTTCTCCAATTTCATCCAATAAGAAATCAATAGCTGTTGGTAATAGGAATTTTGTCTTAATTTTAAAATATTTTTAGAACAAAATCTGCTATCCTTTCACACAAAGACCAGCTGCATTTATATTCAGATACTAAACAATGCCTGAAGAACCTTTGGAATATTACATACTAGTAATATAAACATAAACTGAGACCAAAGGCAATTCTGATTATTTATGTGATAATATCTAATGTTATCATTTTACACTTTCATTTCTATTTTTTAAATATTTCCCTTTGTGGTTAATGTATATTAAATAAATGTGTTTAATATATATTAAGTATATGTAATACATTTTTATATTAAATATATATTAATAATATAACTGATATGTGGAAAAATATGCTCATTTTGTCTCTTCCTTTGTCCAATGTCTTATTACAGAAAAATATGTCCAAAAATATAAAGAAAGAAGTGTTTAAAGAATCAGATTATTTAACCTAAAAGAAGCTCAAATGCTAATTCACCAAATCTGTGTTCCCCTTCCTGTAATTGCACTCACTCATTATATATACATAGACAAATATTACTGACTAGATTATAATTTTCTCAAGAGCATAGTTTCTTGAGAGCAAGAATTGTGTCCTTTCGATATTAGCATTGACAGTTAATAGCACAGTACCTGACACATAGTTGGTGCAACATATTTTGAATAAATAACTGAAGGAAACTCTTGGCCACCCCCTGCCTTCGGTCAGGTACCTTCATCTAGTTACTAAGGCTGCATAACAAATTGTTTCAAAACCTAGCAGCTAAAACCAAGTGTAGTCAGTTAGTATCTCTCATTGTTTCTGTAGTTCAGAAATTAATGAGCAGCCCAGCTGGGTGGTTCTTGCTTGGAGGTCTCTCATGATTTTCTAGTTAGATGGTGGCTGAGGCTGGAGTCATCACAAATATTTCTTCATTCCTTTGTCTGGCACAGTGTCTGGGAAAACTCAAACAGTTGGGGGCAGGAACACTTGGGGCTCCTTGAGCATCTTCTCTCTACACATATATCTTTTTTGTTGTTGTTGAGGAAGATTGGCCCTGAGCTAACATCTGTTGCCAATCTTCCTCTTTTTACTGAGCTAATATCTCTGCCAATCTTCCTCTATTTTGCATTTGGGACACCGCCACAGCATGGCTTCGTGAGCAGTGTGTAGGTCTGTGCCCAGGATCTGAACCCATGAATGCCAGGCTGCCAAAGCAGAGCACGTGAACTTAACCACTACATCGCCAGGCCAGCTCCTCTCTATGTATATCTTTGCAGTGTCGCCATATTATCTCTCTAACATTGTGGCTTCAGTGTAGCCAGACTTCTTAATGTTGGCTCAAGACTCTCAAGGCACGTGTCCTTTTATGGGAGGAGTATCAAAGAGATGGATAGAAGTGGGGGAGGGAAGACAGGCTGCATACCAAAAGCTTTGCTTTCAAAAATATTTTCTTTGATATATGCTTCAAATAAGGATATCTCAGAAGTAAAAAAAACCTAAACTATTTTTTCTTTCTCATTCCTGCAAGTCCCCTAATTTTCCTCAAGGCAGTATATGTCTCTGCCTGCTGAAGTCAAGGTGTTTTGCAAAGAGGTGAGGAAAAGAAAGGTGCACAGATTAATATTTCATCACATTCTCTCACTTTACCAATATTACAGTCTGCTCATACCAAAGACAAGGATCTTCTTACAAGTGCTAAATTCCTCACTCATGCTCACTAAGACATACTATTATTTTTAAATAAGTCTCTTCAAGAAATATAGGAACCAACTGGGAGAAGGTATTTGCAAATCAGATATCCAATAAAGATAATATCCAAAATATATAAAAAACTTATAGAACTCAATAACAAAAATACAAACAACCCAATTAAAAAATGGGCAGAGGATCTGAACAGACATTTTCCAAAGAAGATATACAGATGGCCAACAGGCACATGAAAAGATGTTTAACATCACTAATTATTAGGGAAATGCAAATCAAAACCACAATAAGATATCAACTCATGCTCTTCAGAATGGCTATTATTACAAACACAAAAGATCACGGCAGGCTGTTCCCTTTGTCTCTCTCCTCTAAGTTACAACCAGTCAGACATCCATTGACTAACAAACGATTCCCTGCACAGCACACCAGAATGCCTGAGAGATCCATGCATCTACACATCTGAAGGTGGGTGGACTGGACCTCCGGGAGGCAGTAGAACCATGGGAGCAGCCCCCTCCCTCTCCCCCAGGGGCTGCAATCTAAAATTCAGATTCTCACACCAACTCAGAGCAGTGGCAATACAAAACGTGGGTTATCACACTGGGCAACAGCTGCTGACCAGAGGCTGCAGGGACAAACAAGGCACTCACGGCTTAACCCCTACCCACCCCAGCAGTGGTGGGTGGCACACATTTCCTGAGGCTTCAGGACACAGAGCAGAACCAGTGAACTAGCCCCTTCCCCCTCTTCTAGCAGTGACACCAGTCTTTCTAGCAGTAAGGATAGCACCTAAAACGTGGATTTCAGCAGCGGTGTCAGGGCGCCCTGACCTGAGGTTTCAAAGCACACCAACACGTGTCAGTGACCAGAGACTACATCAAGCAGCAACCACCTTCACTCACGGCTTAATCCCTGCACCTCCTCCAGCAGTGGCAGGTTGCACCTGTGATCTAAGGCTTCAGGAACCACAGCAGAACCTGTGGCCCAGCCCCCAATGGTGGCACACCCGACACTGGCTCTAACAGCAGCAGGGGCTGCATATAAGACCCTGGGCCCTCAGCAGTGACAATGACACTTGTGAACACAGCGCCCTTGGCAGTGGTGCTGCCAGCACCCCCAGACAACCTGGGAGCAGAAGCACATGTGGTGCATGGGGCAGCAACACTCAAGCCTGTGGAGAGCCTGCAGAGAGGCAGTGCGGGAACATGAGACCCAAGTGACTCTGGAAGCAGCAGAAGTGCTCGCAGCTTGGTGACTCTGGTGGCAACACCTGAGGCTGTAGCTACCTTGTAAGCAGCAAGGCACCAGCAACCTCAGAGGCACAAACAGCACAAGGAGGGCATTGATGACACCTCTAGCAGAGGCAGTTGCAGGTTGAAAGTGCAGGCTCTCAAATACAACCAGAAGCAGCTCAGAAGCAAAGTAACCAAAGCCTTACCCAAATAAGAAATGTGTTTACTACCACAGATGTGCAAGCAGAGGATCAACTCATCAAGTACCATGAAGGACTACAGTAACACGGCAGAACAGAAAGAAAATGACAATTCTCCAGTAACCAAACTTGAAGTCACAGAAGATTACAATCTAACTGACAGAGAATTCAAAATAGCTGTCATGAAGAAACTCAATGAGTTACAAGAAAACTCAGACAGACAGTTCAGTGAGCTCAGGGATAAAATTAATGAATAGAAGGAGTACTTCACCAAAGAGATTGAAACTCTAAAAACAAACCAAACAGAAATTCTGGAGATGAAGAACACAATTAATGAGATTAAAAAAATAAAATAGAAAGCAAAGAAAATAGAGTAGACTATATGGAAGAGAGAATTAGTGAGCTTGAAGAAAGAAATCTAGAAATGATTCAGGTGGAAGAGGAGAGAGAAATAAGATTTTGAAAAAATGAAGCAATTCTACAAGAAATATCCAACTCAATTAGGAAAAGCAACATAAGGATAATAGGTATGCCAGAAAGAGAAGAGAGGGAGAAAGAAGCAGAGAGTGTATTCAAAGAAATAATAGCTCAGAACATCCCAAACCTAGGGAAGGAACTGGATATACAAGTATATAAAACCAATAGAACTCCTAATTATCTCAATGCAAAAAAAAACTTCTCCAAGGCATATTATGTTAAAACTATCAAAATTCCATGATAAAGGAAGAATATTAAAGGCAGCCAGAGAGAAGAAAATAACTTACAAAGGATCTGTTATCAGGCTATGAGCAGATTTCCCAGCAGAAACTCGACAGGCTAGGAGACAGTGGAATAACATCTTCAAAATATTGAAAGACAAAAATTATCAGCCAAGAATACTCTATCCAACAAAGTTATTCTTCAGATATGAAGGAGAAATGAAAGCTTTCCCAGACAAACAAAAGCTGAGGAAGTTCATCGCCACTGGACGTGCCTTACAAGGAATGTTGAAGGAAGCCCTCCTATCTGAAACAAAAAGGCAAAGGTTTACAAAGATTTGAGCAAGGTGATAAAAAGACTGACAGAATCAGAAAATTGCAACTCTATATCAGAATAGGTTAGTAAACAATTTTAACACAAAGCCTAAAGGGAAGGAAAGCATCAAAAATAACTACAACAACTTCAATTTGGTAACAAGCTCACAACACAAAAAAGGATAATTTGAGGAAAAAAAAAACCTAGAAGGGGAAGAGGAAAACGATGGACCCTGCATAGGCTAAGGGAGATAAGATGTTATCAGTAGAAAAAGAACTATCTCACTTATGAGATCTTTTATATAAACCTTATGGTAACCACAAAACAAAAAAATGAGAGCAGAGTCACAAATCATAAATAAAGAAGAAACTGAGAAAAACATCACAGAAAACCACCAAAGGGAAATGGCAGACAGAAATACAAAGGAAAAGATACAATGGAAATTTGGAACAATCAGAAAGCAAAAGATAAAATGGCAGCATTAAGCCCTTATATACCAATGATCACGCTAAATGTAAATAGATTGAATTCACCAATCAAAAGACACAGTGTGGCTGCATGGATTAAAAAACAAGACCCAACAATATGCTGCCTCCAGGAGAACCACTTCAGCTCTAAAGACATATAGGCTCAGAGTGAAGGGATGGAAGACAATATTTCAAGCAACTAGCAAACAAAAGAAAGTGGGCATAGCCACACTTATATCAGACAAAATAGACTTTAAGACAAAGAAGTCATCAAGATACAAAGATGGACATTATATAAACATAAAAGGAACATTTCATCAAGACCACATAACACTTATTAATATATATAGGCACCTGACACAGGAGTACCAAAGTGTATAAAGCAACTATTAAAAGACTTAAAGACAGAAATTGACAGCAACACAACAGCAGTAGGGGACCTTAACACCTCACTTACATAAGTGGATAGATCATCCAGACAGGAAGTCAACAAGGAAATAGTGATCTTAAATGAAACACTAGACCAGATGGACTTAATAGATATATACTGAACATTCCATCCAAAAGCAGCATAATACACATTCTTCTCAAATGCACATGGAACATTCGCAAAGATAGACCATATGTTGGGGAAAAAAGCAAGCCTCAATAAGTTTAAGGATATTGAAACCATATCAAGGCTCTTTTCTGACCACAATGGTATGCAACTAGAAATCAACTATAAGAAGAAAGCTAAAAATGTCACACATATGTGGAGACTAAACAACATGGTACTGAACAACTATTAGATCAACAAAGAAATCAAAGGAGAAATAAAAAGATACCTGAAGACAAATGAAATTAAAAGCACAACATAGCAAAACATATGAGATACAGCAGAAGCAGTACTAAGAGGGAAGTTTATAGCAATACAAGATACCCCATGAAACAAAAAAAAATCTCAAATAACAATCTAATACCATATCTAAAAGAACTAGAAAAAGAAGAACAAACAAAGCCCAAAGTCAGTAGAAGGAAGGAAATAGTAAAAATCAGAGCAGAAATAAATGAAACAGAGCCTAAAAAAGAAATAGAAAGGATCAATGAAACCAAGAGCTGGTTCTTCGAAAAGATAAACAATATTGACAAACCCTTAGCTAGACTCACTAAGAAAAAAAGAGAGAAGGCTCAAACAAATAAAATCAGAAAAGAAAGAGAAACTACAACAGATACCACAGAAATACAAAAGATTATAATAGAGTACTATGAAAAGTTATACACCAACAAATTGGATAACCTAGAAGAAATGGATAAACTCTGAGAATATTACAACCTCCCAAAACTGAATCAAGAAGAAAAAACAAATCTGAATAGACCAATCACAAGTAAAGATATTGAAAAGTAATAAAAAAATCTCCCAAAAAATAAAAGTCCAGGGCCAGATGGTTTCTCTGGTGAATTCTACTAAACATTTAAAGAAGATTTAATACCCATTCTTCACAAAATCCTCCAAAAAATTGAAGAGGAAGGGACGCATCCTAACTCATTTTATGAGGCCAACATTACCTTGATACCAAAACCAGACAAGGACAACACAAAAAAGGAAACTTACAGGCCAATCTCATTGATTAACATAGATTCAAAAATCCTCAATGAAATAGTAGCAAATCAAATACAACACATTAAAAGGATCATACACCACAATCAAGTGGGATTTATTCCAGGGATGCAGAGATGGTTCAAGATCTGCAAATCAATTGATGTGATACAACACATTAACAAAATGAAGCAAAAAAATCGCATGATCCTC
The DNA here is from genome assembly GCF_020826845.1 of Diceros bicornis minor. Classification (NCBI taxonomy): domain Eukaryota; kingdom Metazoa; phylum Chordata; class Mammalia; order Perissodactyla; family Rhinocerotidae; genus Diceros; species Diceros bicornis. The sequence goes on from NC_080746.1 coordinate 37,346,878, forward strand.
TCAATAGATGCAGAGAAAGCATTTGACAAGATTCAACATCATTTATGACAAAAACTACAAATAAAATGGGTATAGAAGGAAAGTACCTCAACATAATAAAGGCCATATATGACAAACCCACAGCCAACATCGTACTCAGTGGTGAAAAACCGAAAGCTATTCCTCTAAGAACAGGAACAAAGCAAGGATGCTCACTCTCACCACTCTTATCCTACATAGTATTGGAAGTCCTATCCAGTAGAATTAGGCAACAAAAAGAAATAAGGGGATCCAAATTGGAAAGGAATAAGTAAAACTGTCACTATTTGAGGATGGCATGATTCTATATATAGAAAACCCTGGAGAATCCACTAAAAATCTATAAGAAAAAATTAATGAATACATTAAATTTGCAGGGTACAAAATCAACGTACAAAAATCAGTTGCATTTCTATACACTAAAAATGAACCAGCAGAAATAGAAATCAAGAAAACAATCCCATTTACAATAACAATAAGAATAAAATACTTAGGAATAAATTTAACCAAGGAGGTGAAAGACATACGCTGAAAACTATAAGACATTATTGAAAGAAACTGAAGAAGATATAAAGAAATGGAAAGATATCCCATGCTCATGGATTGGAAGAATAAATATAGTTAAAATTTCCATATTACCTAAAGCAATCTACAGATTTAATGCAATCCCAATCAGAATCTCAATGACAATTTTCATGGAAATAGAACAAAGAATCCTAAAACTTTTATGGAACAATGAAAGACCCCGAATAGCCAAAGCAATCCTGAGAAAAAAGAACAAAGTTGGAGGTATCACAGTCTCTGAATTCAAAATATATCACAAAGCTATAGTAATCAAAACAGCATGGTACTGGCAGAAAAACAGACATACAGATCCATGGAATAGAATCAAAAGCCCAGAAATAAAAACACACATCTACAGACAGCTAATCTTTGACAAAGGAGCTATGAACATAGAATGGAGAAAGGAAAGTCTTTTCAATAACTGGTGTTGGGAAAACTGGACAGCCAGGTGCAAAAGAATGAAAGTAGACCATTATCCTACACCATAGACAGAAATTAACTCAAAATGGATTAAAGATTCGAATGTAAGACCTGAAACCATAAAACTCCTAGAAGACAGAGGCAGTATGCTCTTTCACATCAGTCTTAGAGGTATCTTTTCGGATACCAGGTACTACTCAGGCAACGTAAACAAAAGAAAAAAATAAACAAATGGGACTAGTTCATACTAAAAAACCTCTGCACAGCAAAGGAAACCATCAACAAAACAAAAAGACAACTCACCAACTGGAAGAAAATATTCACAAATTATATATTCGATAAGGGGTTATTTTCCAAAATATATAAAGAACTCATACAACTGAATACCAAAAACATGAACAATCTGATCAAAAAATGGGCAGAGGATATAAGTAGATATTTTTCCAAAGAAGATATACAGATGTATATCACAGATATATATTGTATATATATATATCTGGTATATACAGATGCCAACAGGCACATGAAAAGACGTTCAGCATCTCTAATTATTAGGGAAATGCAAATCAAAACTACAATGAGATATCACCTCACACCCATCAGCATGGCTATTATTAAAAAGAGAAGAAATAACAAGTTTTGGAGAGGATGTGAAAAAAAGGGAACCCTCATACACTGTTGGTGGTAATGCAAACTGGTGCAGCCACTATGGAAAACAGTATGGATATTTGTCAAAAAATTACAAATAGAACTACCATATGATCCAGCTATTCCCCTTCTGGGAACTCATCCAAAAAACATCCAAACACTAATTGGAAAAGATATTTGCACCCCTACGCTCATTGCAGCATGATTCACAATAGCCAAGACTTGGAAGCAACCCAAGTGCCCATCAATAGACGAATGAATAAACAAGACGTGGTATATATACACAATGGAATACTACTCAGCCATCAAAAAAGACAAAATCATGCATCTGTGACAATATGGATGGACCTTGAGGGTATTAAATAAAGCAAAATAAGCCCGACAGAGAAAGACAAATAATGTATGAATTCACTCATATATGAAGATAAATGAACAGACATATAGATAAGGAGAACAGATCTGTGGTTACCAAAGGGGCAGGGGGTAGGGGGAGGGCAAGAGGGGTAAAGGGGCACATATGTATGGTGATGGATGTAAAACTTGATTTTGGTGGTGAACACGATGCAGCCTATACAGAAGCTGAAATATAATTATGTACACCTGAAGTTTACACAGTGTTATAAACCAATGTGATCTCAATAAAATAGTAAAAAGTAAAAAGAAAAATGGCAGGACCAAAAAAAAGACAAAAAATAATGTGTTGGAGAGGACGTGGAGAAAAGGGAACCCACATACACTGCTGGTGGAAATGTAAACTGGTGCAGCCACTATGGAAAACAGCATGGAGCTTCCTCAAAATATTAAAAATAGAACTACCATATGATCCAGTTATTCCACTTCTGGGTGTTTATCCCAAGAATACAAAAACACTAATTCAAAAAGATATATGCACTCCTAAGTTTATTGCAGCATTATTCACAATAGCCAAGACTTGGAACTTAAGTGCCCATCAACAGGTGAATGGATAAAGAAGATGTGGTATATATATATATATATAATGGAATACTACTCACACATAAAAAAGATGAAATTGTGCCATTTGTGACAATATGGATGGACCTTGATAGCATTATGCTAAGCGAAATAAATCAGATGGAGCAAGCCAAACATCATATGATTTCACTCATATGTGGAAGATAAAAAAACAACAACAAACTCATAGATACAAAGAACAGATTGGTGGTTGCCAGAGGGGAAAGAGGGTAGGAGGAGGGTGAAGGAGGTAAGAGGGCACAGTTGTACAGTAATGGATGGCAACTAGACTTTTGGTGGTGAACACAAAATAGTCTACACAGATGTCGAAATATAAGGACATACACCTGAACTTTATATAGAGTTATAAACCAAAATTACCTCAATAAAAAAAACTTTTGAAAAGAAAGATAGGAAAACCATATGAAAATATATAATGGCCACCAAACACTTGGAAATGAAAACTTGCCTTGATAATAAGGTGACCACATGTATACATTAACACAGTCACTTGAAATTGCAATGATGCATAATGTGACGCCATGAACATAAACAATAGTCTATAAGAAAGATCTGAAACTTGCCCTGAGCTTGTGTCATAAAATCATTCTGAAAAATAAGCAAAATAAAAATTAGAGCACAGAAAAACCTTGAGCAATAGAAGGAATCAAAGGATTCATTTTGAAATGTAGCACTTTCATTATAGATTATTGTAAACTACAGCGTTGTAGTAGAAAAATGTCTTGAAATCAGAAATGTTATTCCTTCACTCTCACAACCCACCCTATTTCCCATTTTGCAAGTCTTTGCCTCAGACATGTGGTATGATAGAAAAAGATAACCTAAATTCAAAGGTTCTTGCTATGTTTTAAAACATCCTCAGTCTTTTGACAAGATAAATCTAAGTGTGCTTGTGTGTGTGTGTGTGTGTGTGTGTGAGTGTGTGTGTGTGTGAGTAAAGAGAGGAGAGGGAAAGGCTTTTAGGGGGGCAGGGAGAGAGAATGGAAGAGACCACTCTAGCCTGGAAAGGCTTGTGGGTGGTGATGTAAGAGTCACAAAGACCCATATAGCAGCAGGTTTGGACAACACAGTGATACAGGCACAGAAGCCAGAGGGAATGGCTGTATGATGTACATTGGAGCCATGTTTAAGGGGAAGCGTCTCAGTATCATCAGATATTTTATGCCACCAACGTAAGGTATGTCAAATATAATTTTTAAAATGCTAAGAAACATAATTCTCATTCAAATAAATAGGAAGCATGTGTCAACTCATTAATGAGGGTATAATCAGAATGAAAAAGCTGGTTCAAAGGATGATAAAGTAACTCATGCACACATAGTCAATGAAAGAGAAATAGAGAATTCCAGAATAAAATTGCTAAATTACAAAACCAGTTATGTTATCTTAGAGGACAATGAAAAACCATCTTTAGAATTACCTTCTTTAGGGGACAGAAATACTTTGTATCTCTTCACAATAAAACATTTTCATCTTATCAGATTTTTTTATAACATCTGTTTTTATAGAGTTGTAAAAGGTCCTACTCCATAGGAAATACTAAAGCAAATATACACACTTTCTTCTACAGGATCAGAAAATCCTTTTTATACAAAGCCCCAGCATGACAACGAAGCCCACGTAATCAATTTTTTTTTTTTGCCTTACTTCCAAATTTTTGATTTTTTTCTTTATAAGTAGAAGCTGTAGACCCATCCAAACTAAAGGAATAGCTATAGGGTTAGATATAACAGGACAAAGTCAGCAGGAAGTATTTAACTAATTAAAGATGTCTAGCTGGACACCTGGAAACTTTGGTACAATTTGAGGAGCAGGAGGAGAAGAAAACCCAAATGCCTAGTTAATTTTTCTGTCAGCCAGGCAGGATGGAGATTTGGATATGGAATTAGCAAAGAGTAATAATGGATAAGTGTGATACTTTTGTACAACCTAGTGTTATATCTAAACTTAATTCTCAATAATGAATAACACAATTAGATCATAAGATGTCAAAGGCTCAAAAGAACACAAGAACCCAGAATAAAATCAATATAAATTTCTGTCTTTTTAAAAAATGACTGTACTTACTATAGGTTGTGGTTGTTACAGTCACAATGTGGACTGAATGAGAATGAAGTGGAGAAAATATCACAATATGATAAAAGCAATCCAGTCTATGAGAGATTATGAAAAGTTTGCTTCTTGGATTTTGGCTTAAAATATCCTATAATCTGACCCTATGATAGTGGAAGGCATCAGGCTGTCATACATTTTCCACATTTTCACTAACTAGACCAACTTGATGCCCCTCTATCCTAAGCTGAAGTCAAGGTGGGGTGGGAGAGTGTGGTTACATATAGTGTCTGGTAATGATAACAGAGAAAATTGTTACTCTCTTCTCTTATTACTTTGATTGTGTTGTGTTAATGGGCAGTCTCAGAATTCCATTCTTTCTCCTCTCACTTACTCAACTGGGAAACCACCAGCAAGTCACTTATCTCTCAAGGCCAGAGTCTTCTCATCTACGAAGCTAAGGGTCAGACTTCGACCTCTTTCCAGCTCTCAAAGTCTATGCTTCAAACACCCCTGCTCTTTATCAGAACAGGGCTACCCAGCATATGAAACCAGAACTGCTGAAGAAACAGCCAAAACCTAGAGCAAGACAGAGAAATCTCTATTTTTAAAATAATTACCTAATTACCAAGATAAATTAGGACAATTTTTAATTATACAAAGTGAAATTAAACTCAAGTGTTCAAAAGGATACCTTTGAAGAAACCAAAGCTTGGTCACAAAAAAGAAAAGGTCAACAGTTTTAAAAACCTCACTAGATTCACAGGAGAGAGTGTTTTAAAAACTAAACACACACACACACAAATCTCATATTCATTTAAAGGAAAATACATTAACTAGACAAAAAGCAAAAAAAACAAAAACCAAAAAAAGAAGGAGGAAAGAAATGGCACATACATCTATTTTGCCTGGAGACATTTGGATGCAACTCAGGAAATTCTGTGTCAGCACAGACAAATAGGTAAACAGGGAGAATTAGATTTTTTCAGTCCAGCCTGACTTGAACTCCTCTTTTAGCCAAGTGCCTTGTGCTGTGCACTCATCGTAGTACTCTGGATACCTTACTTACAGGCACAGACTTCTGCAGGGAGCACTTATTTTTTCCTCACTGTTTCATTTGCAGTGAATACAAATTCTCTTCCCATTGGGGTTGGGAGGCAAGAGGTGAGACAGCCTGGTCACCTTTGAACATTCCTGCCTGCAAAGGAGCTTCTGTAAACATCAAAAGAAAAGCCTTCACAGCATTCAGCAAAAAAAAACTAAACAATGAATCTCCTACTTATTCAGCAACCCCTGGAGAGTTTCCAAGAACCAGGTGATCTCAGTCATCAAAGAAACTACAGGCCTATAGGGCCAGGCCTCCGGAGTGCAGACCTTCCTTGAAGGAATTTGAGATTAAATGATAGCTTTCCATAGACACAGGAGCTCTGAAAAAACTCTGCCGGGACAGAAATGTATTAACTCTCGGGGTTATATTTTCAATGCCGTGTGCAAGCAATTTAGCTGGCTGACTCCCTCTGACGTTAACAGTGGCTATGCAGTTAAATCCTAATCTGCCATTTTGGACCTAGACTTCACAGCTTTCTTTTCTTCCTACAAAAGAGAGCATTTTGTTGCTGATGGGGGTGTGATGTGGAATAAAAGGAATTATTTGGCTTGCAGCATCAGGCATCAATATAGTCACTGTTATCCGTTTCAAAACTTTGAAACAGTTGTCTGAATTTTTGCAGAGGCCAAACTGTAAAAGATAGAGAATATACATATTTTTGTTAGACCAATGAGCAAAATGCTTACTTATTTTCTTAGAATCACCGAATTTTGGAAATTTATCTTCTAATATTTAATCCAATAATTATTTTGGCAGCATCTATATGAATACTTATTTCAGTGCATTTTCCATTAATCCTTTTAGAGCTTTTGCTTCTTATATGTCTACTAAGAGCAGTAAACTCTCTTCCCAGAAAGAGGCACCTATATCCAAATTTGTTAACAGAATTTCACAGGGTTCACAAATTCCCTGAAACCCACACATGGATATAATTCCCAATTTAAGAGTCCATAATCTAACATCCATCTAAATACCATAACACCACTCTCTGTTTTTGCAACATAAGAGTAGTGAATAAGATTTGAGGTATTGGAAGGAATGGTCTTAAATAAACCTATTGTATTTTCCATACAATTGCTTTCTTCATATAATGAAGAGGACCTCTCAGTGTTACCGTATTGCCTATGGTATGGTACATGGTATATTCATATACAAGAAATGTGGCCACTTTAATGAAATTAGTTAGTCGGCCAGTGAATTCAGTAAAAATAACCAGCAACCAGAGTTAGCAACTATTCATTTCACTCAATTAACTCACCAAGGATATTTGTTCAGTGAACGTTACAATTGGTGAAGCCACTTCATATTCTCTGCCAGCTCACTGCCAAAATCATTCCAAGGATTTTAACCTATTATGAAACAGTAAATGGGCTGTGATCCCCTTCAGCATCTCTGGTAACAAGCCATTTACTGAAACGGCAGTAGCAATAAATTACACACTTTCTAGCTTGTATAGTATGTTATGTCAAAGGCGAGGCTTTAATACCTGGTTAATATTTACCTTTGATTGAATTCCTACCATGTTCAGGGCACTCCATGGAGTTAAAACCAAAGTAGAAAACTTTATTTCTGCCCTTCAGCATCTTTACAATCTGATTGGGAGATGGGGGAGGGTGGTACACAACCAGCAGAAATAATATACATCTACAATGCAGAAACACAGTCACCGTCTACTACCACTGTACAAAGTATTACACAAAGGTTAAGTAACAAGGGATCTGAAAATGGTAACAGAAAAATACCATCCTGCACAAGTATCAAGAACTTTGGAGGGGGTGAGGGGCATGACTTAGAGAGAAGCAGTTTTTAAAGCATCTCTTTTAAAATGTTACCTGAAATTCCTCAAAGTTAGAAAAGTTGTTAAGTGCTTGGGAAAGACATTTATTTCAATGAAATTAAAAAAATAATTGAGGATGTCCCTAGAAATTAGGACGTTTTGAATTCATCAATGTGAAAGGGTCCCATATCTGAACAGGAACTGCCCTGACCAAGTGGTATCCTCTGGATGCTGTTCGGTCTGTCCATGCTGAGCACGAAGATATTGATAAACATTGTCTAGGTCTATTAGGTCAAACGTCTGTACTGAAATCAGAAGGAATTTTTACTTAGAATTTATATAAACAGCTAAATGCTTAATAAATCAGAACGTAGCCCACATTATTATATACATTAGTTTATTTTAATATACGTTAATAGTAACGGACACATATAGATAGTTATATAGATATATCCAATTCACTTTCATTCGTCTGTTGATGATACCCTTACCTAGACATGGGCTGGGAACACTTTGTTTCGATTCTGATTACAAACTCAAACATGTCAGGTTCCCAAACTAGAAAGATTCTAATAAAAGGGACTCAGAGAACTCTCTTCCACTCTCCTTTTTCGGAACTCCCAGAACACTTTGTTAACACTTATCTTGTAGGATTCATCCCACTGCTACTTCTTGCTCTGAATGTATGTTACTGTCTTTGCCCCTGCAACCCACCAAAAGACAAAAGGAAGCCTGTCCAAAAGCATAAGAGAAGGCCCCAGGGAAGGGGCTCTGTATGATACAAGAAAGCTTCCTACCAAGTAGTTGTCATACCTCACTGTTCCTTATGATGGTCAGGGCTGCATCCATGGCGAGCATTAAACACAATATAAACAAGTACTTTCGGCAAAGGGTTTAAAATTTAGGCAACTAGAAGTTCTTAAGAGGAAAAGCACTTAAAGTAAGGAAATAATCTTTCATTACCAAACCATATGTATACTATGTTCTTTGTTATACAGAAAAGTGTTAATTCTTAGCTCTGAAAAGAATCTTACCAGTTCAAATGACACCAACACCAAAAGTAGTGTTAATAATGTCATTAGGTGAAGCAGATGAGTATAGAAAAATTATAGTTACGTAATTTCCCAAATATTATTATAAAACACTCACAATAATTTTCCAAAGGTAACTGATTCCTTTTTTTACTAATGGTCATAAAATGTTTCCTGATATTTCAGATGTATATTATAAAAGATGAAGTAATATCTTTATTATTGCTTAGGAAGCAATGTACAGTTCATTCTCTCTTCAGAAATTCGTCTTGCTCTGGTCTGACTTCAACAGAAGTAAGACATATGGGAATTTGACATACCAAATTCATTCATCAGAATATAAATTGCCTCATAAAAGCTATCACTGATCTTTTGATTGGCAGATACTGCCATGCAAGCTGGTCGGAATTGGTGATCATCAAATGTCAAGAAATTAAATGATATTTGATGAAGACCAGATTCTTTAATTTTATTAAATTTCCAGAAGGTAGAGACCATATCTTATTCATCTCCTGAGAAACATATCCCTGAAGTTTGTCCCTTAAATATTTATTTAATAGTTTTCTTCTCAAGGAAGACTAACCAGAATAACTATTTTTTAGAATACATTTCCAATGAAAGTAATGTTACTTCATTCCAAGGGAGCAGCGAAGCCAGCTATCCATTGTAAAATAAATATAATCAGCGAGTTATTAAAGTGATCACTTATAATATTAATAACGATAAAACATCTGCCATGTAAGTCAAGATTTATTTGGTTGTACATAAATTAGAGTCCCAGAACAGTTTCAAACAAGAAAGAAAGGGACAATCAGTAATCCACTGATCATTAACAGAAACAAAATATTAAATTTTAGCCTTGACCCAAATTTATTATCTACCATTTTTCCCACTGGAATTAGAGGATTCAGCATTATTAAAACCTAATTAGAATTTTTATCCTCCTCTGACCTATGTTTTCATACTTGTTTCCTGTCAGACTATTGACTGAAGCTAATTGGTAAGTATTTTATACAAAAGACAAATTCTTTTCAAATCCTAGTATCCATAAAAATCAACTGAGGTTACCCGTTAAGGGCCTGACAAGAATATGGTTTGCTGAGCTCCACCTTCAGAGATTCTGATTTGATCGTCTAAAGTGCAAGTCTGGAAAATTTTTAAAGCAATCCCTTCTAAATAAGTGTCCATGTCAAACACATTGTGCAACATTTTATGAAGAGCAGCTCTATGGTACTGGCCATGTGTAAATATAGACTTAATGCAGGTAAATATCAATAGCCACTTTTCAGGATTTCCTAGGCTTATACTGTCTCCAAATCTTCACTAACAACTAAATGCTGAGAGAACAAAGAGGAGTGAATTCCAATATGTAGAAGAATCCATATACAATTCTATTTATTTACCATGAAATAGTTTTATTTTAAATTTGTTATATTGGATGTAGTACCCAAAATATTGCAATTTGATTGATATTACCATGAAAACCTACCCTGAAAAAGCAAATGCAGCCATATACACTATGTTGCCTTGGGGAAACTTTCCATCATTCTGTACCCACCCCCAATAGGAAAAAGGATATAGTTTGGAAAAAGTGGAGCCATGGGTTATAAAAAAAAAATCTAGGATTAAAATTTCCCCACTATGTCTACTACCCACATTTTGTGTAATAGAGCATAAAAAGCAATTAAAGAAAAATAAATGTTCCATTTAGATTAGCATAATATAGTAGGCAATAATAGCCTTATAAGATCCAATATAAAGGCAATAACAATCTAAACAAACCTCCAAAGAACAAGAGCTGTAAATAATATTTGTGCAGTGGAACTTATTATATGTGACCTTATTCAAGTCGCACAATAATTCAGTGAGATAGAAATATTTGTATCTTATCCTATGATAAACTGAAGCTCACAGAGATCAGGGGCTTTTCTCATTAGCACATAATTAGTAAGTAGAGGACCAGGGAATTGCGTCTAGATTTCCTAGCTTCATATTTAACAGCAAATGCTCAATTCAAAGTCTTGAAATTTCTAAACATCTAAAGCAATAGTTTTTAAGTTCAATGGTGCACTCCCCCAGTAAGAATGCATTTCATAAATAATTTGTGAATAATTTACTTTTTAAATATATTATGTAAGATTCAATGTTATTTCTATTATAACAATAGGCTCAAACGCATACTAGGGTATGTTTTATTTATTGGCAGAAGAAAAGATGGATATGCAGTTAGAATGAAGGGGATTGCAGATATCTTGGATCAACCTTATCCTAATGGGTCTTCCACATGTATGTCACTATAAGATAGAGAACAGCTGCCCTGATATGGCCTCATATGTCCACTTAATGATTAGACTAGACACTTAAAAAATAATCACAACAATAGCTCAAAGCTGTACCTTTTGATATAAGGAATAAGTAACTAAAATAATAATAATAATAATAATAAGCCTAGTTAAAGAGGAAAAAGAAGTATCTTCTCCTTATGGGAGGTTACCACCTATCTTCAAAAATGTGGTCATGACTCAGGCAGTATTTTTCCTTTCCAAAATTTTCTCCCCCAGGTTTCCAACAGGAAAGTAGAGCATCTAGAAGAATGTTTCCACATGGTAGGTGTTCAATAAATATAGGTTGCATTCTTGAATGAAAGATTTCATTGACATCTTAAGGGATAGGAAGAGAAGAATGAGAAGACAGGTGTTATTATTATCTTCAGTTTACATGTGAAGACCCTGAGGCTTGAGAAAGTAAGCTTACACAGCTTTAAGTGATGGAGTCCGAATTTAAACGCAGGTGGCCTGACCCCAGAGTCCACACCCTTAATCACTGCATTACATTGTCTTCTTGTTGTTCACTCTTCTCTTGCTCTCTGAATTCTTTAAACTGGCATAATGCTCCCTTAAAGGAAAATATGAGGGATAGCTCTAAAGGGTTTCATATGGTTTTCAAAGACCAAAAGCCTAGTCAGAGAATGATAGAATGTTAAAAACGATCTCATATATCATCTAGTCCAGACCCACCAACATCCATTTTGGAGCCATTATATAAAAGGGCAAATAGCCTCAGGCAAGTTAAGCTTCTTGTTCGATATCCTAGAGCAAGTCAGTGGCCATACAGGAATTCAGAACTAAGCTCACCTGACAATTTTAGTTCAAATCACTATCCTCAGCAATTCATTGGCCTTGATTTATACACCAGCAGTAGTAGATCAAGTATGACACTCAAGTATATACCAATGACCCTAAAGTTTCTAACCTAATCTTTACCTTCTCCTCTTGGCAGTAGTGTTGGAGATTTTTTACAGTATAGAATCATAGACCCCACTCCCATACTGTCAGGGATCTCTAGAGATCTTAATATCTATTTCCCTACTCCTAATAAGGCAAGGCTTGATCTTACAAAACACACTTTCTACCCTGAATAACCATATATTAAACAAATATGGGGGTCTGAAAAACTTAACATACTACACTTTGATGACTGATGAAAATGCAGCATCTTTGTTTCTCACTAACTGATCTAATCTTCCTCCTGAGCCTTACATACAATGGAGTAGGGGGGACACAAAGGGAGAACTAAACTTTAAATTTGCTGAAAAAATAGCGTCTCATCTGCTCCAGTGTAAATATCTCCTCCATTCAGTCATTTTGGGGAAATTATTGGTCTTTTAGCTTTCTTCCCTCTCCCCTATCCTTCTCCAAAATGGTATAAGATGGTATCTGGGACAGTAAGATACTCTGTGCCATCATAGATGCAGGGGTAAAGTGGCCATTTAGTCTGTGTTGTATTTTCTAACCCTTGACAGTCTCAACAACCAAGTGGCTGGTCTGTTCTGGTCCCAGAGCTGGCCTTTTAAGCTGTGCTTCTGGTAGTCACCTCCTCAAGTTGAGGATTTTGTAACACATTGGACCCTTTATCCTGACCCCACACAATATTGAAGTGCAGATTCTCCCAGTTCTTCTGCATGGCCTTCCTACGTCCCAAGGAAACTTCTGAATTCACCATTACCCACACAGCCACACAATGGAAGCAGAGCCCTGCTTTGGGGTCACTATCCTCAGTTAGTTAACCACCTCCACTCCTCAATGATGTATTCTCACTCTTGGACCTGTTGGAAGTTGCATCCTGCTGATCCTCTCCTAGAAACCTGAAGTCTCTCCCAGACCATGCCCAGGAACATGTCCTCAGCTTTCATTCTGAGGAGGAGAAAGCAGAGCCATCAACTCCTGATCCCTTCACCATACCTCGCTGCCCTTCTTCCCACAATCCCCTAGGACCAAACGAGGTGGGCTTCTCACCCACTCTTATGAGGAAAAACTTCCTAAGACATAGTCTCAGTTTTCCCCACCCCTGGTTTATTGTTGAATTTTATGATGGAGTCTCTCAGACATAGTTCTTGATATATTCATGAAAGCCAAATGAATTTAGAAAATCCTCTTCTCTCCCCAATTCACCTAATTTTCATGACTATGATCTTGAGAACTCAAAATGCTACTCTGGATGTTGAGACCTAAATATTGACTTTATTTAGCATCCTTGCTAATACAATCCCAATTAGTCCCCAAATTAAACAAATGCCTCTGGCTGAAGCCAGGGAGATCAGAAACAAAGAAATGGAAAAAAGCACATTGATGTATTTCAGAAGTGGTATTGCTTTCACCACAAGTAATGAGCTAAAATTTCAGGCTGTAGTCAGTCAATATGAGGAGAAATCACGCTTACTCTGAATTTCATGCAGCTTTCTCCAAAAAGCCACGAACTGACTCAATAGCTAAGTTTCCAGTGCCCGAGAAAGTGTGTAAATTTCAAGACCAACTGGACGTTCCCTATGGACCCCTGACACTATCGGCCCCTCAACTAAGGGAGATGAAATCCTTCACTTGAACCTTAGCTGAATCTCCTACACCTGAACGAGGCTTTAACAGCTAGGTCTCAGAAATTAATAACTGGCAGATTGTATATTTGTCAGTTTTCAAGTCTTCAGACGAAATGTAAAATTTCCTTTCTTATTCTGCAAAGGATAAAGATATATAAGCGGATAAGTCCCTTTATGAAAGATCCCCATTATCCAGACTTTCTCTGCTATCCAGAAGCATATTTGAGACAGGACATTTACAGTTTAAATGAGTCAGATCATTAAAAATTTTCATTATCTCGTTAAAAAAACAAACTGCCACATTTTGTGTCATTTCAAACTGAGGTGTTAGGAGAATTTGCCTTTTGTTTTGTATGAAACAGAGCAGGTTAAGGATTTCCTTTTCCCCTAGTCTTTTCCTTGAGAATCATCATTGCAGCCTCCTTTTCTTTAATAAAATTAACTTAATTTTACAAAATCAGTTTTTGAGGTAAAAAATGAAGTATGTGGGGTTTTCCTACATTAATGTCTTTTTCTTAGGGAGGGTACATTTATTAAAATTTTTATATTGAAATTGTCAAATGTTTGAGCTCAAGGTTACAATTTCTAGTAGTGAAGGCTAGTGCAGATCTGCTGATCTAACATTTGAGACCAGACGTACGTGCTCAGCACTGAATAAAGGGAACATCAGGCCAATTTCAAAATAAACGATCTTTCACATATTTGTAGTAAATGATTTTTGAAACATTATTTTATCTTTTGATTATAACAGCAATATCTGATTATTGTAAGAAATTCAGAACTTATACAAAAGCACATAAAAAATAGAGACTAATTGAAATTTTACCACTATGCAATAACAACTTTTAATATTCTGATTTATTCTTCTAGACTATACATAGTGTGTGTTTATGTACACGTAGTTTTTAAATTACATAAGATTATACTAAATTTATTAGCTTTGGAGTATTCGTAGGTCACTCTCCACTCCACCAAAACTGATAGAGAGGTTTGTGTTTGCTATCACAGATACTAAACCTCCCCAGTCTTGTCTCAACTTTTATGACACAGAAACAGAGAAATGAACAGGGAGAAACAAAGTTGGAAGAACAAAACAGGTGATTTGCTGCAAAGCAGGCCCAAATATAAACCCAAGGGTAAAAGGAGCTGAGACCCGGTCACCATCCAAGACCAGTGACCAGGTACCATTCAACTGGAGGACGTTGAGAGTGGTGAGATGTACAGATGGGACTCTGAAGATATTTTGCTGTGCACTGAGAATGTGCATTCCTCATTATAATTAAATTATAAGATTTCTATTGGACTTCAGTACTTTGAACCAACAGAGTTCAAAATAGAATGAATTGGGCCCCATCTAGTCAGATTATTGAAATGTTATTTTTTTCAGTAAACAATATATTATGACATCTTGTCATTAAGCATAATACTTATAATTTTTTAAAAGTTGCATAGCATTCCACTATGTATATCTTAAGAACTAACTAAACACCTCTCTTTTGACACAATTTTAAGTTGTTTCCACTATTCAAAAAGGACATACAATGAACAAGTTTATATATAAAACTGTAGAGTTTTCCAATGATTCTATTAGAGTTATTTCCTAGAAGTACAATTTATGGGTCAAAAGTAATATACTTATTTGATCTTTTGATACATGTTGGCTAATCACCTTCCAAAAAGATTGTACATTCCTATAAACCATTAGCGAGAGGGTTAAGATTCCCACACCACACCAGAACTGATTATCCTCCATTTTGTTTTTAATCCGCTTGTATGGCTGGAAAACAACAGAATTGATAGATATTTTTAAATTCTGCTTGATAATAACACAGGACATCTTATTATAAGTTTATTAACCAAGAAATATGATTGACATTAGGATGTGCTGAGGAGGCCAATAATTCTCACTGCAAATTCAGGAATTATCTTTATCTTTTGCTTAAATTGTTTGAATGAAAACCTGGTTAAAATAACATAGTTAAAAGAATGTACTACAAAGCACAATAAAATCTAATAGAATACTAACCTTCCAGATGAATAGCTCTATCAAAAGAATGCTTTTTTATACACCAAATCAATTTTGCCAGAATAATAAAAACCCCTTTAATGAATGTTTATGAAGAAAAAACAGTACAGTAATCAGGATCAAAGTAGATTCCTTTGAAGGTCAAATGACTATATTTTAAAAGAATCTACTTTTTTCATAGGGGCACAAATTAAATGCTTCCAATATATCCCTTTAGCAAATGGCTCTATTTTATAGTTTTTTAAAGTCCACTATTTTTTTTTAACATGGCCGTTACATAAAAGTAAATACTTTTCTAATAGTTTTCCCTATAAAAACAATTCATCTAATTTTTCCTTTTCTAGAAGTTTCAAGCTTTCATCCAGTTTTTTTGTGCAGACTGCACATTTTGACAATTTTGTCTACAAATAATGACATATCCTCAAGGATATCATTATTTCAAGAAGTAGAGAGAAAACATTATGCTTCTGCTGTTTCAAAAGCCTTATTATTTGTTTTACATTTTGTTTTTAGAAGAAATGATAGCTGTACATGTAACATACCAATTTTCTAGGAGGTATAATAATACAGAATTTTAACAACTGCAGCTGTCCCTTAAATGTTGATGTTATCCAGGATTCCATTCTTGACCCTCTGTTTCTCTTCTCTGCAGTGACCTTATTTAACTTTCACCCAGCACAAACTCACTACGTCCAAAATGAACTCATAATCTCTTTATCACCATCACTCCCCCCCACACACACACACACAAACTTATTCTTCTTCCAAAATTGTTTTCTTGAACAGTTGCCCGGTTACAAACAATAAAGTCATCCTAGACTTTCTTTCTAACTCCCAACATTGAATTAGTCACCAAGTCCTATTGTTTCTGCACTCTAAATATCCCTTTCATCCATTTTTCTCCTTTTCCTTTTGACCCACCCTTAATTTAGACCTTGATTACTATAATAACAATCTAAGGTGCTTTTTTGCTTGTAATCTTCTGATCTAAACTCTACCTCTCCCCTAATCAATTCTCCTTAAAGCTATCAGAAGGATCATTCTAAAATGCAGATCTGATTTTATCACCAAACTTCTATAAGGCCTAACCATCGATTTTTGAAACTCCTTAGCTTGACACATAAGTCTCCTTATATTCTGATGTCTGCCTACTCTGCAGTTCCATCTCTCCCCACTCGCCCCCACACATCCTGCATCTCAGCAACTCCAAACAGCTTGATGTTCCCTCAATTTACCTCACTCTTTCTCCCGTCCATGTCTCTGCACGCATTATTCCCCTCTTCCTAGACTATTCTCTCTACCCCTTGCCTTGATAATGTATATCCTTCAAGATTCAATTAAAAATTTCTCTCTCCCAAACAAGCCTTTCCTAAAACATGGCAATGAATTGGGTATCCTTCTCCATTATTTCACAGGAACCCGTGCTTACTCTTTTTCTTCTATTAAAGGGACAGCTTCTTGACAAAAAGGTGTATTTCTTCCTCATACGTCTCCGGCACCTAGCACAATGCCCAGTCAAATTAAGCCCTCAAAAAATGAGTGTTTAAGACAAGGATCTGCTGTCTTACAGACATTTAAGCAGGGGCTGGATTTCCACCTATCAAAGATGACTTTAAAAAGGCTGAACAGAATCAAATTTGTTTAGAACATTTAAATTCTATTATATATATATATAACTTAATTAACAAAATTACTGAAACAGTGTAAATGTATTTAGTTATTGTCAGTACCAAGCAGTTGCTTGGAGGGGGAGGGGCACTTTTCTCCTACCCATACCATTAGCCCCTCAAAATCATCCTACAGCAAATATAGACTAAGGGAAAATATTATGCTTTATAGAAAATAACAGCTGTTGGAAGACAATTCTCCATGGGTCTTTCTTGTTTCTACACTTCTTGTGAGCAGAGGCACTGACAATTTGCTCTAAACTACCTTTCCAAGGACATTTGTGTAGTGAACAGTCATGAAAGATAGAGATAGTGTGTCCCTCTGGAGCAAAGGGTAGGTTTGTTTACTGTCCAATATAATAGAGTTACTATCTCCCTTCAGAACGAAAGGCAGGTTTGCTTGCAATCCATTATTAAAAAAACTGAGTTCCCTACAACATCATATCTTCAGCAGTGATGAAACCCACCACATATAAAGTATTGGGCCTTTTCCTATCACCTCCATGGGACTGGGGGACAAAGGAAATCGTACAAATGTGTATCTCATGTGGCATGCTGTACAGTGGGTAATAAAGTCATCTGTCTCATACCACGTGTCTTGTTGCTTCTTCCAGAATCCATGAAACTACAGCACACTAACTTGTTAGATCGCAAGTAGGATGCATTCTCAGGCCCATCAACAGCTCTTGAGAGTCACTTTAAGATAAACCCTACCCTTCAACCAGATTGCCATCCCAAAGCACATCCTGTAAAAAAATTCTGGAGCAATTTCCATCCACAGATTACCATGGAGAACATTTAGTTAACCAGCTGTATGTTTGGCCCTAACACCTTAAACATCCAAACACAGAAAATAACCATGATCAAGCAACTTCCTTTTATCAAGAATGGTGGTCCTGCTCTACTGTTCCTTTGTAAATCAAAAATCATTGTTCTTACCCTTGACCCAACTCCTTACTCACACTCAGCCTGACTAGTTGATTGCAGAAGGACTTTTTTTCTTCTTTCTTCTCAAGAATACTTACAAGTAGCAGCCTGGGCTCTTAGGATATAGTTGATTAGGTCTGCAAATTGTCAATCCTATTCAGCATTTGTTCCTCATAATCTTCAACTCTGAATTGATTCAACTATTTTAGAACATGCCTGTGGCTCATTGATGCCAAAAGCATAAATCAGCTAACTCTTTATTTGCTACAGGGCATAACAATACTTTATCATTAGAAGGTACCAAATAAATCTTTGTTTAAAATAACAAGCAATTTTAACCAAAGTCATTTTATTTGACTAAGGAGAATATCAGCTTCTTTAGGACAAGAAGTAAGTCTTTGCAAACCTTGTGGTTTTAAACAGAAAGTGAATACTTATTCATTAATTGATAAGCAAGCAGTCTAGCACAATGGTTACCAAATCTAGGTACACGACAGAATCACTCAGGATGCTACACTTATTAATCAGAATCCTGGAAGCAGGGCAGAATAATTTCTAGTGTGGAAACTCTCTGCCAGGGGAATCTGAGAAGTAATAAGAACGTGAACTTGTTGTTAGATGATTATGACCACGACATTTTTGGGGAATAATCATTATTACAGTCTATTTTCAATTTGAAGATTTGCTAAACAAAACAAAAGATGCTTCACATGGTAGCAACTAATTTCCAAAGCAAAAATTAAATTTTAGGGCCATTACCAGTGTCCTCGTGGTTAAGTTCAGTGTGCTCTGCTTCATTGGCCTAGGTTTGGTTCCTGGGCGCAGAACTACACCACTCTGTTAGCGGCCATGCTGTGCTGGCGGCCCACGTACTAAAAAATAGAGGAAGATTGGCATGGATGTTAGCTCATGGAAAATCTTCCTTAGCAAAAAAATGAAAAAATAAAAATAAATTTTAGAGCTATGGTTCTCATGGATAAGTACCCCTTCTTAATTTCAACAAAATTTGGCTGATCCTAATAGTTGTGGTTTTCTTGGACACTAATTGAATTATACATCATAACTAAGTTATTACTAATATGGTAACTTTTTAAAAGTTTTATTTGGTTCAACACTATTTACGTATATTTTAAAAGTGTATGTGTACACAAGTGTATGTGAAAGAAAAGCATATCTATTCAATCTGTAGATTACATTTGGTCCACCTAGAAATTCTCTGAGTACTTTGAATATTTCTTTCTGTTCCTTTCCAGGTATCTAAAGACACAATACTGAGCCATTTTTCAGGAGATTATGGTCCAAGTTTAAAAACTGAGTCTTTTGTTTCAGTTAAAAAGCATCAGGACATTAGCTGAAAAGTCATTATATAATATATACTTTTCTTACTACAATACTTACGTACTCAAACTTTATACAGAATCTTTTCATTGTCCTTATCACACCCCTCTCAGACAGATACTAGTTACTCTCATTTTCTAAATATGGACACTGAGATACAGAGAGGTTAAGTGATCTGCTTCAGGCTTTCAGAAAGAGATAGTTGAAAATTCCAAATCCTCTGACTGGCATTTTCTTGTCTGATACATGAGACAGCACTGCCCCTCCAAGGCAGCTGAAGGTACACAGGGAGGAATGTCAGAGACAGGATGGTGAAAGCTTGTCTTTGACAGTAGGGTGTGTGCTTGGTGAATATGTCAAAGTGGTAATTTGGTCTCTTACCAACGAGATCAGATGCAACTGTGCATTTAAGAGTTAACTGCAGTGTAGAAAAAAGAATGAATCACATTCAGAAGAAAACAGCGTTCAGAAGAGGCCTAAAGAGAAAGCTTAAAAAGCAAAAAACGTTATTAGAATATACTTTAGGGACTGTAAAACTAACCCACCTATTATGGGCTGAACTGTGTTCCTCCAAAATTCGTATGTTGAAGCCCCAATCCCTACCTCACTTCAGAATGTGTCTATATTTGCAGATAGGGCCTTTAACGAGGTGATTAAGTTAAAATGCGGCTATTGAGGTGGGCCCTAATCCAATCTAACTGGTGCCCTTATAAGAGGAATTTTGGACACACAGGGAGGCACTAGGGGTACACATACACAGAGAGACAACCACGTGAAGAGGCAGAAAGAGAGTGGCCATCTGCAAGCAACAGAGAGAGACTTGAGAGGGAACCAACCTTGCTGGCACCTTGATCTTGGACATCTAGCCTCCAGAACTGTGAGACGATAAATTTCTGTTGTCTAAGCTACCTAGTCTGTGGTATTTTGTTACGGTAGCCCTAGCATACTAAGACAGCACCCATTTTGCAGATTAATCCAGCAACATGAAAGAATGTGCCTGAGGCCACATAATGGTGCATTCGTCCATTGCTGAACTTCTGGGGTTCTTTCCTGGGTCACCCACCTGTAGCTGATGCTGTCACTGCCTCACTCATACCTTCCTGGGATTCACCTCTACATAGTAATGCTGACACCTAAGATTCTGTCTAAGGGTTTTGTTTCTGGCGGCAGGTTCACTCTCAGCCCGCGTGCAGAGTACACACAGAGTGCTGAACAGTTCACGCCTGGAAAAGGCTCTCGACAATTAGTGAACAGGGATTTGATGGATCGATACCCTAGCTTCTTCAGTCCTTGGCTGAGATAACTCTGAGGCTTCTTTCTACACCATTTCCCAGAATTCTCCAGTGGAGTTAAGTTCTAATTGCCTACCGTAGGGGCTGGCTTGATAATGCACTTCTTTTTGGGGCTTCTTCTCTCCCTATTATACTTTCCCACTTTCCTACAATTGATTCCTATTATTATCTCCCAAATTAGCTCCTTTCACTCAGCCTTTGCTTGAGGTCTGCTTCTGGCGGGGAACCCACACCAAAATACGGTCTCCGTGTCCATCTGGTCTAAGTCATCATTCCTGTTTATAGACTTAAGATCAGGCAGCAGGGGATCCAGAAAGAGCTGAACAATCTCTAAAGCCTCTATTAAGCAGATGAAATTCTCCTTTAATAATATATCCTCCCAACTTTGTAGTAGATTTAATATTTAAATTATCTTTCAAAATATGCCCAACCTGAAATGATCTCTTTGTTGATCCTTTCCTCTGTTTTATGAATATGCTCATGTTTGTCCCCTTCAAAAAAATTAACCTTTCCTTGACGCTGTGGCCTCCTCTAGTTTCTGCTGAAGTCACTGTAACTTCTCTGGCAAAAAGATCCAGTAAGCATATTGCCAAATCTAACAGACACCTTTTTATTTTTGCCTTATATGGAAGCTTTAATGCAGTCTTACTTTTTCTTTATAGTTTAGGATTTATGACATATTTTCTTACTCCAAAATCAGATAATTATCCTCCTGTATTTTCTCAGAGATTTAAGGTTCAATTTTTACATTTAGATCCTATTGTAGTTGGAATTTATATTTTTTGTAGTACAAAGGCCTTCATATAGACAGTGAAATTGAACACTCACTTCTTCTGAAACCCTTCCACTCCAGTGTCTTTGATTCTTCTTTTCATCTGCTTCTCCGCCTACATTTCTAACCACTCTTTCATTTCTTCTTTGTGTTTTCTTCCTCTGCCCACTCTGGGAATTCCCCTAAGGCCTGACCCTCGGCCCACTCTTCTTTTCCAGTCACATTTTCCTTTTGGGCAATCTTACCCCCACCTTGATATTAATATTCTTCTTTTGTATTTATACATTTCCTGTTGCACAGGCATCTTACAATCAACAAATTCAAAAGTAACAACTGGGATTTTTCCATCCCGTCTCTGAAACTTCCTGTTTCTCCAGTATTCTAGTTTGATTAATTGACTACCATCTGCCCACTTACACGTCAGAAGTCCTAATCTTAGATTCTCTCTTCATTCTTGCCTCAAATCACACTTCAATAAATTAATCATCAAGCTCTGATTATTTTAATTCCCAAATATTTATGTATCACCCCCCAGGTCCCACCCACATCTCTACTGATCTGCTCAATACATTCATAATATTTCGCCTAGATCATTTAGGTACTTTCTGTTTTCAGTACTGTACTACTAAAACCCATTTTCCTGACTGCCTCCAGAGTGGTACAATAGTGGTAGAAATTATTACTGCTCACCAATATTTCAAGTTCTTCTTCCCTGCTGCACAGAGAAAAACCCCAGCCTTTCCAGACCTCTTGCAGCTGAGTAGGACCATGTGACTTCTTTGGGAAATGGTTTATGTAGGGAAGTGGTTATTTTCAGGTGAAGGCGATGAAAGGCCCATGTGTAAGTTTCCAGTCTCTAGTCCCCTGCATTATCAACCAAAAAACATGGTGCAGCACTGTTAGCCAGGATTCCTCAGGGAACATCTAGGTCTGAGTTCTCAGTTCCTCCAGCCAAAGTCACAAAAATTTGGGGGTTAATTTGTTACCACAGTTTAACAGACTACCATGATTGATAGAACATCTTAAAATTTTGATCATGTCATTCTCCTACATAAAATCCTGCAATAGTTTTCTGATTGTTCTTGAAGTATGGTCTAAGCAACTTAAAGAGCAAAGGAAGGACTCTCAAACGCGACCTCTGCTCATCTTCATCACTTACGTGCAGTACCTTCACTTGATGTACTAATATACTGAATGCTTATTTTTTTTTTTGCAATTCCCATACAATTAATGCCTTCACACCTTTATTCATACTGTTATCTCTATCTTGAGTTCTCATTCTTCTATTATTTAATTGGATAACTTCTATTTAAACTTTAAGATTCTATTCAGGTGTCAGCACCTCCAAGAAGGTTTTTTTAAACTTTCAAGCTGATTGTAAATGTCTCTAGGGAATGTTTGATATTTATCTCTTTTATCCTCAGCTTCTAGCACACTGCCTTATACTTAGTAGCCACTCAATAGATGTTTCTGGAACTCATCTCACAAAATTATTCCAAGACAAATAATAACAAAGGAAAGACTTAGTCATTTAATCAGATATTTTCTTCACAAGACCAAAATACATCATTTTTATTCATAAATAAATTGAATTGATCAGTTTTTTAAATAAAATAAGATATAGTGAATAACACAAACCTCTTTTAGTGTATTTATGCCCTTCGCTTATTTAACTATCCATTCACTAAATACACATTAAGACAGAAGAGATAATCTTTAAGGGATCTTACTAAGCCTTGGGAAAAATTCGGTCTCTCAGTCCAAGGAACCATAGCTATTTCCTGCAGTGACTTCTTCATTTGCTCCCCATTTCTATCTTTGCCCTCTTATATTTTTTCTTCCAAACAGTAGCCAGAGTGATCCTTTTTAAAAAAAATTGAGCATGTCTCTTCTCTGTCCAATGGCTTTGCATTTTATTAGAAGCAAAATCCAATATCCTTATTATATTGCATCATACCACACATGATTTTAACCCACTACCTCTCTGATCTCAACTCTTTCTATCTCTCTGTTGCTCACTCTGATCCAACAACGTCCTTGCATTGACATTCCTCAAATATACAGTTACGGATTGAATTGTGTCAACTTCAAAATTCATATGTTGAAGGTCTAACTCCTAATGTGACTGTACTTAGAGATAGGGCCTTTAAAGAGGTAATTAAGGCTAAAAGAGGGCCGGCCCTGTGGCTTAGCGGTTAAGTGCGTGCGCTCCACTGCTGGTGGCCCAGGTTTGGATCCCAGGCGCGCACCCACACACCGCTTCTCTGGCCATGCTGAGGCCGCGTCCCACATACAGCAACTAGAAGGATGTGCAGCTATGACATACAACTATCTACTGGGGCTTTGGGGGAAAACAAAAAGGCTAAAAGAGGTCATAAAGGTGGGGTCCTAATCCAATAAGACTGGTGTCCTTATGAGGAGGGATGCACACACAGAGAAAAGGGCATGTGAGGACACAGAGACAAGGCAGCCATCTACAAGCCATGGAGGCAGCCATCTACAAGCCTCAGGAGAAACCAGACCTGCTGACACCTTGATTTTGGACTTTCAGCCTCCAGAAGTGTGAGAAAATAAATTTCTGTTGTTTAAGCCACCCAGTCTGTGGTATAATTTTATGGCAGCCCTCGCAAACTAATATCATATCAAACATGTCAAGGATACTGACACCTTTATATTTGCTGTTCCCTCTGCCTAGAACAATCTTATCCAAGATATCTGCATGGCTTCCTATTTCGTCATTGGTCTCTGCTCAAATATGAACTGATCACATGGATGTTCCCTGACAAACATCTACAAAACTATACCCCTACCATTCTTTATCTCCTTTAGCCTGTTTTATTGTTTTATAGATATTATCACCACTTTGTATATACTTATTTGTTTATTCTTGCTCTTTTCCCACTAGAATATAAGTTTCCCTATGAGAGGGGCTTTGCATCTTTTTTCACTACTGTATCTCCAGGCCTTAGAACAACTTCTTGCATATAGCAGGAACTAAATAAACATATGCTAAAAGAGAGAATGCATTAATTAATTAGTTAATTATTAATTAATTAATAAGACTTTTTTGTCAAAGAGATTTTAACCTAATGGAGGGTATAGGTGTATAACTACAGTGAAAATAATTTTATATAAATATCATACATGGATATAAGCAAAGCATTATGCTGGTAAAGAACAATAACCAGTCATTTTAACTAGCAGGTCTAATTACCAGCTACCAACCCTATATAAGCCTATATATATAAATTGGGAGCATTTTCCTCTCATTTAGTTCTTTTCTTCTTTTTTCTTTGTTGTGATCTGACAGCTCTTTCTCTCTCGTTTTGAATAATTTCCCCTTGTATTACTGATGTGCTTTTTGATTATGCTGTGAAAATTTTACTCTGTAAGCTAAACCTACTACGGGCATAACACTAGGGAATTCTGTCTCTGTATTAAGCACCATGATGAGGCCCTTATATACAAACATTTCAGTTATCAATCTTATTAATCTTCATGACAACCATGTATATTAGCATATGGATTTTTCCAGAAATACTTATGCTTCTCTCTTTGGGTTACCAGAACAACAAACAAAGAAACAAGACATTTAAAATAATGAGTTTATTTTAGGTGTATCTTTCTGCATGGCCACAGAAGTAGGTTTTACAATGGTCCAGAGTCAAGACAACTGTCTAAGCAGCTTGGGCTGCTATAAAAGAATACCACAGACTGGGTGGCTTATAAACAACAAACATTTTTTTCTTACAGTTCTAGAGGCTGGGAAGTCCAAGATCAGGGCAGTGGCAGATTCAGTGTCTGTGAGAGCTCTCTTCCTGGCTTGCAGAAGGCTGGCTTCTTGTTGTATCCTCACATGGCAGACAGCAGGGAAAGGGAACAAGCTCTCATGTCTCTTCTTACAAGGGCACTAATCCCATTCATGAGGGCTCCACCCCTAATTTACTTCTAAAGGCCTATCTCCTAAAACCATCACATTTGGAGTTAAGATTTCAACATACAAATTTTGGGGGGACACAAACATTCAGTCTATAACAGCAACTCTCAAATCTAATGTCAAAATGTAAGTACCTTGGATTCCCCTACTAAGTTGATCTTTTTCTCCGGTTTCACCAGAGTTCCTAGAATCTGCACATTCACTCTCTACATATCCAAATATCCCAAGACAGCATTGATATCAGGGGTATGGAACAGTTCTGTGGAGACACTGAACTGTGGGCATTGGACTAGAGCAGATTCTGAGGTCCTTGCCTGGGTCATGACACAGGCCATCTACCTCCCCCACTCCCTTCCTGAGGACCGTGTGCAGTTTCCATTGCTGTTACCTTTGGTTTATCCTTCAACATTCTTATTAGATATTTTTGGCTTAATGTAGCCACACCCTATCTGGCTACATATTTTTGCTAAATATTATATATCATTCTTTCCCCCATGTTCCAATTCTGTGAAGAGAGTGAGACTCTGAGGAGTTACATAAGTATCTCAAATCACGCAATTCTTGAAGTGGCAGATCTTTCACTCTATGCCTGATTTCACATAATTTTAGTCTGCCCAAGATTAGAGATGAATCTAAATGATAGCTCAGGTTTCTTGGATTCCAAATCAATGAAAAGAGGTTCATACACCCACAAATGATTCACAAGAAACTAAACAGAGAATTATGTTCATCCTGCCTAGCCTGTGTTAATTTCACAAGATTCTAAACATTAGTGGTCATGACTAAAAAAAGAAAAAAGGAATAAATCCCTTTTATTTCCTGATTTCATGAAAGGACTATATTTGAAATTGTTGATATGTCAGTTTATAAATCTGACCTTAGCAATCAATCACAAGTCTGTATATGTTGAAGCATGAGAATGTATTTTTCATAAAAAGCAAGAAACGAAAAATTTGACATTGTTATTTTATCCATTTGTTTTTCTTGAATAATATTCTAAAAATGTTAGGTTTCCCTATTAGAGGATATTATGAAGAAGACTTTTTATGGAAGTGATGTACTCATCATCACCTCTAATATCTAATTTATTGCCAAGTTATAGTGATATTTCAAAGTAACACTTAAAGCATCTTTTCTTTCTATTTTTTTTTTAGATGTTCACTTACTCTTTCTCTTTATTTTATTATTATTATTTTTTTGTTTATTGCAGTAACATTGGTTTACAACATTGTATAAATTTCAGGTGTACATCATTATACTTCTATTTCTGCATAGATTATATCATGTTCACCACCCACATACTAATTACAACCCATCCACCACACACATGTGCCGAATTATCCCTTTAGCCCTCCTCCCTCCCCCCTTCCCCTCTGGTAACCACCAATCCAATCTCTGTCTCTATGTGTTTGTTTATTGTTGTTATTATCTACTACTTAATGAAGGAAATCATACAGTATTTGACCTTTTCCCTCTAACTTATTTCACTTTGCATAATACCCTCAATGTCCATCCATGTTGTCACAAATGGCTGGATTTCATCGTTTCTTATGGCTGAGTAGTAGTCCATTGTGTATATATACCACATCTTCTTTATCCATTCATCCCTTGATGGGCACTTAGGTTGCTTCCAAGTCTTGGCTATTGTGAATAACGCTGCAATGAACACAGGGGTGCATGTATCTTTACGCATTGGTGTTTTCAAGTTCTTTGGATAAATACCTAGCAGTGGAATAGCTGGATCATATGGTATTTCTGTCCTCGATTTTTTGAGGAATCTCCATACTGTTTTCCATATTGGCTGCACCAGTTTGCACTCCCACCAGCAGTGCCTGAGAGTTCCCTTCTCTCCACTTCCTCTCTAACACATGTTGTTTCCTGTCTTGTTAATTATAGCTATTCTGATGGGTGTGAGGTGATATCTCATTGTAGTTTTGATTTGCATTTCCCTGATAGTTAATGATTTTGAACATCTTTTCATGTGTCTCTTGGCCATCTGTATATCTTCTTCGGAGAAATGTCTGTTTAGATCTTTTGCCCATTTTTTAATTGGGTTGTTAGTTTTTTTGTTGTTGAGATGCATGAGTTCTTTATATATTTTGGAGATTAAGCCCTCATCAGATGTATGGTTTGCAAATATTTTCTCCCAATTGTTAGGTTGTCTTTTCATTTTGTTGATGGTTTCCTTTGCTGTGCACAAGATTTTTAGTTTGATGTAGTCCCATTTGTTTATTTTTTCTATTGTTTCTCTTGCCCAGTCAGACATCGTACTTGAAAATATGTTGCTAAGACCGATGTCAAAGAGCGTACTGCCTATGTTTTCTCTAGAAGTTTCATAGTTTCAGGTCTTACATTCAAGTCTTTAATCCATTTGGAGTTAATTTTTGTGTATGGTGTAAGGTAAGGGTCTACTTTCACTTTTTTGCATGTGGCTCTCTAGTTTTCCCAACACCATTTGTTGAAGAGACTTTCTTTTCTCCATTGTATGTTCTTGGCTCCTTTGTCAAAGATTAGCTGTCCATAGATGTGTGGGTTTATTTCTGGGCTTTCGATTCTATTCCATTGATCTGTGTGTCTGTTTTTGTGCCAGTACTATGTTGTTTTGGTTACTATAGCTTTGTAGTATATTTTGAAATCAGGGAGTGTGATACCTCCAGCTTTGTTCTTTTTTCTCAGGATTCCTTTAGCTATTCGGGGTCTTTTGTTGTTCCGTATAAATTTTAGGATTCTTTGTTCTATTTCTGTGAAAAATGTTGTTGAAACTTTGATAGGGATTGCATTGAATCTATAGATGGCTTTAGGAAGTATGGACATCTTAACTATGTTAATTCTTCCGATCCAAGAGCACGGAATATCTTTCCATTTCTTTGTGTCTTCTTCAGTTTCTTTCAGCAATGTTTTATAGTTTTCCATGTACAGCTCTTTCACCTCTTTGGTTAAGTTTATTCCTAGGTATTTTATTCTTTTTGTTGTAATTGTAAATGGGATGGTATTCTTAATTTCTCTTTCTGCTACTTTGTTGTTAGTGTATAGAAATGCAACTGATTTTTGTATGTTGATTTTGTATCCTGCAACTTTATCACATTAGTTTATTACTTCTAAAAGTTTTCTGGTGGACTCTTTAGAGTTTTCTATATATAAAATCATGTCATTTGCAAATAGTGACAGTTTCACTTCTTCCTTTCCAATTTGGATCCCTTTTATTTCTTTTTCTTGCCGGATTGCTCTGGCTAGGACTTCCAGTACTATGTTAAGCAGGAGTGGTGAGAGTGGGCATCCTTGTCTGGTTCCTGTTCTTAGAGGGATAGCTTTCAGTTTTTCACCATTGAGGGTGATATTAGCTGTGGGTTTCTCATATATGGTCTTTATTATGTTGAGGTACTTTCCTTCTATACCAATTTTATTCAGAGTTTTTATCATAAATGGATGCTATATCTTGTCAAATGCTTTCTCTGCATCTATTGAGATGATCATGTGATTTTTATTCTTCATTTTATTAATGTGGTGTATCATGTTGATTGATTTGTGAATGTTAAACCATCCCTGCACACCTGGAATAAATCCCACTTGATCATGGTGTATAATCTTTTTAACGTATTGTTGTATGCGATTTGCTAGTATTTTGTTGAGGATTTTTGCATCGATGTTTATCAGTGATATTGGCCTGTAATTTTCTTTTTTTTTTGTGTTGTCTTTGTCTGGTTTTGGTATCAGGGTAATGTCGGATTCGTAGAAGGAGTTAGGGAGCTTCCCCCGCTCCTCAATTTTTAAAGCATCTTTTCAACTGCTCTGCCATCGTGCTGAATTGAGTTCTCATTATCTTATATGCAAGTCATCAGGCTTGGAGTTATTGCAGAAGTCAAGGATAGCTATGGGTCCCAAGCAGAGTCCAAAGAATCACAGAATATGTGAATATATTTCACACTAGCAAACATGACTATTTTTCAAACGTATATAGATAACTAACAATACAAACAATTAAATCATTATTTAACTTATAAAATTTTGACATTATGTATTTTTAATGTATATAAACAGCTCAAATATAATCACACATGGGGCTGTAAACAGTTTCTCAAACTAAAAAAGTACCCATCCAAAAGATTTGGAATGACTAATGAAGGTCATTATAGTTAGTTCCAAAGTAGGCTCTTTACCATTCCCCCATTCCAATACTAAAGTTGGTAACAATCCAAAAGTTTATCAACTATAGAATAAATAAGTAAATAAATTGTGGTATATTTGTGTAATGTAACGCTATTTGGCAATGAAAATGAATTCCATGCACAAGATAGGTAAATATCACAACCATAATGCTCGCTGAAAGATGCAGACACAAGAGAGCAATTCTGCAAGATTCTAACTCTTTAAGGTTTGGATGGTTGTTACCTTGACAGAGGGAGAAGGACTAGGATATGGCATGAAAAGGCTTTCTGGAGTGTTGATAACTTCTACTTCTTGTTATGGGTGCTAGTTACCCAGGTGGGTCTCCTTGGACAAAATTGTATTCTTATGATCTGTGTCTATTTAGATGTTTTAAGTTTCAATTGAAAGATTACTAGCAAAAGTCATTGACTAACCTAAATTTAACAAAGTCTCTCTTTGATCATGTTAGTTTTTAATACAGGAAGTCTAATTAATTAAACATCCAAATCAGGACACATTTGAAAGTGAATGAGAATGCTATTAATAATTACAACAGGATCATTCTAGGCAAACCAGGACATGCAGTTACCTTATTAAATATCTTGAATGGTTCTTTCTTTTCTTTAGTCCTGCCATAATTATTTATGAACACAATTTGGCAACTTTTTTCTCTCTCCTTTTAAGCTTTTTGAGGCCTGAGGTGAAGTCATAGTTTCTCTAAATGCCCCAGAGTAGCTAGAAGAGTAAGATTGATAGTACCAATATAGAAATTTAAAGCAACCTTTGATCCATTAAGATCAAAGCCTTGGACACACGAGAATGTTCAAAACCAGGTCCTCTAAAAACTTGACTGTGATGATTAAGAATGTTGACAATAATGCAAAGAACAGAATTAAGACAATAAGCAGAAAGACACCATAAAGCCAACAGAGAAAGGGAGGCCCATGGCAGAAGGAAAAGGGTGGTTTCATTGTAAGAATATAAAACCGCTTCCAAAGGAAAAATAAAACCATTTCTTTGCATATGACTTTCAAAGAATAAATGAACCTGTGAAAAATTAACATTTTCTCAGAAGTCAGTTAGTTCTCCAGGGTGTGTAAGTGTGAGAGTCTTTTTGCTCAAGAATTGTGTTCCCTATTACAGTTTAGCCACTAATCAGCCTAAAGGTTGCAGGATATACAATGTCACTGTATGGAATAATTTTTGTACCAGTTATTAATTTCTCAGGCATTTTTATACCAGATGAAAAGTGATAGTTGAAAGAAAAATTAAGAGAATTATGTTTTAGTGGTCTAACAGGCTAATTCTACAAAATTAAAGATAAGAAATATATAAAAATGTATATAGTTTTCTATTATCTGGCTGGTATACATTGTTAGGATTAAAGGGAGATAAGGTAGTAGGAAGTCTTCAAGAGCAGAAAACAGCATTTTGATTTAGCATGGCACACAAACAGGTGATACGTTACAGGAAGAAGGCAGCATTAGGACAGGATCTGGCTGGGTACCGTTTCAAGCTCTCATTCTTCCTCATCATCACATCTCTGCCTCCAGTGCTGCTCCTCCACCATCAGTTCCATTGAGGACACCCCGCTGGAGGGTGCTTCCTCTCCGTGTTCTCTCCTTCTGCCCCAAGAGTCTCAGCCTTCTCACCCTCAGCACTGAGACTGGTCAAGCACAACCTTTAAAAAAAATAATGGGGCCGGCCCCCTGGCTTGGCGGTTAAGTGCGCGCGCTCGGCTACTGGCGGCCCGGGTTCGGGTCCCGGGCGCGCACCAACGCACTGCTTCTCCAGCCATGCTGAGGCCACGTCCCACATACAGCAACTAGAAGGATGTGCAGCTATGACATACAACTATCTACTGGGGCTTTGGTGGGGGGGGACCTTAAAAAAAAAATAATGGTTCCATTGATCTCTTAATAGTGGTTGAGCTATATTCTGCAGGGGCTCTAAATTACTGTTATGCTGAACTCTTTTTCACTCCTGACCTTTAGCAGCATCACTTCACATTGATCTTCACCATTTCTGATGTAATTGGAACGAGAGTGAGTCCGGCAGGAGCAAAATCCCATCCACAACAGCAGCTTTTCAAATACCTATTTATGGCTCACCTGTGCAAAGGAGAGATTTGAATTTGATTAGGAAGAATCGGGAAAATCCCCTCACTTCTTCCCACTTCCCCAAAGGAACACAAACACCCTTCAGGGGGCACTTCCAACAGGCCTTATCTATTCTCACAAACCTTTATCTCTGTTGATCCTAGGCTCAGTTACATCAGAATATTTTACTTTTGGAGACATCGCTTATCAATTCCTTCCAGCATGAAAAGCATGTATAAAGTGAGCACCTGAGCTATGCCCCAAGGCAATATTAAACATCCCCTTTCCTACTAAACGATTTTCTGTCAGCTAGTGTGTTTGGCACCCTTGGGAAAGGCAGAGATTCATTTATAAAGAATTACACTGCACAGTCATAAATTTAATCCACCAAATCAATAGCATTTAGATTTTTAAAAAAGATAACCAAGGTGCTATCAATAAGGAAAAAAATCTTTCTTCTTTACAGTCAGATCATTTCCACAAATCTAATTATTTGGCCATTGAAAAACCACAGTATTATAATCCCAACTGGATATGTTAAACATTAGAATGTAAAGCCTCAGAAAGTGTCAATCAGAAAACTTCCAAGAACGATTCATCACCACTTTCAGGATATGACGTTAAAGATAGTTTATCTCTATATACCAGACATGAAGAAAGCAGATAAGTGGCTCTGAACTGGCTGCAATGGTGATCAGATAATGGGGTACATTCCCTCCTCTCTGTCATGAATCACAGAGTTTTATACTATCTGCTTAATATCCTCCTGCGTTTTACAGCCTAATGTAGGAATGTCAAACATTTTAATTCACCAAAGGACAAATGAATCATAAACGTTACAACCAGACACAGGTCTCACTGTTTATAGACATGCTGAGATGGCAGAGACATGACACCTTCATTTAAAAGTAGCATTGGATTTCTGACTGATGCAGTTTTTGACAGAGAACTCATGTATTTCTGTGCTGCAAATAAAAAACCGTTTTTGTCACAGGTGGTGGGGAATGGCCACTTGCAGAGGCCTGTCTTGAAAGGCCATTTCTTGGTCCCCAAAGATTTCTTGGCCAGTTGGGTTCTCAATTTTAGTACCACTGATTCAGCCGTATTATGGCACATTTGGGCACACCGACAAAGAATGAGAAAAGAATTGTTTTTCAGCTATCAGTAAAGAAAGTTCCTCCTTCCATGTCTCTGGTCCATAGCTCTACACTGAGATTTGCAGTCTCTGTAGCTGCAAACCTCTGTAGAGTTTGGGGGAGGGAGATGAATTGTGCCATTAGAAGAGTTTAGGCAGGAGCACACATTACAAATTAAGCTAAGGGGATTTCTGTGCAGCCGTCTTTAGGTGAAGGGTGATAGCAATCTGCTAGAGTCATAATTTATGTCATCTATTTGGAGTCAGCTGTGTTTCCTCCTCAGTAAGCTGGGGATAGCACTAGCATCTATTTCAAAATACATTACGAGAATTAAATAAGAAAATGTTTAAAAGTGCTTACTTGAAAAAAGAATCCAGCACACTTTGTCATACGAGAAAGAAAGTTGCTATCAATAAAGGCATTAACCAGCTCAGCTCTCAAGTATCCAATTTCTTATTTCTACAACATCTGTTGTTTGTTTCTCAAAATGTTATTTTAAGAGAACAAGTGCCAGCAGCAAATGCACAGCACTGAGACTCTGTCCAGAAACTTCCACTTCTACTGCAAGGAGAAATTGCAAACTAAGATTTAAGTGCAATTAAGAAAACTTTATTTACTTACTAAAAGTCCAAAGAGTCTGCCAAATACGTGTGAAGAAATTATAGATAAAATGAGCGCTAGTCAAGTTCTTATAATTTGAGAGCAGAGCGAGAAGTGGAATTTGAGCCCAGAGTTTATGACTCCACACCCACATTTAACCTAAACTAACTGAACTCTCTTAGGCTAAACACTATGGTAAACAGTTTGTGAAGAAAAGAAACAAAAGGAAAAAATCCTATGTTTCTAATACTACAAAAATTTTAATAGGAGTTTAAAAGAAAAATAGAAAGAACAGAGAGGATGAGTTTATATGAAACTTGAAAGTACAGCTGCAAATAAATGATTCTTTTGAAGTAACAAAGAAGTCAGAGGTAGTAAGATGGCGCCAGCTGTTGATTTCATCATTTGTCATTCGCCGTTTTATATATGCGAGCTGAGCTCCTATAGGCTCCTGAGTCTGTGCTAAGCTCTAGTGCAAAGAAAAAATGATACCACTCTTGTGCCCAAGGAGCTCATATTCTTTTGTAAGACAGAAATATTTAAACAGTTGGTATAAAAGATAAAATTGTGGGATACAGGTGTAGTGCTGGGAAAACGCAAGGTGGGAGGAATCACTCTATACAGAGAAATCAGAGAAAGCTTCCTAAAGAAGGGAAGGTTTGGAAGGTGAACGAGGGTTCACTAGAAAAACTGAGTAGGAAAAAGGGAGAGATGGATGATTAGGCTCCAAACAGGTGCAAAAGAACAGGATGCCAAGCAAAATAATGAGTGATTTGGGATATTTGTACAGTAGTGGGTATGAAAGAAAAGAGAGAACATTGGTAAAGCAGAAAGAGGCAAAGTTGGAGAGAAAAGAAGGGCTTAGATCACAGCCAACTCCAACTGAGTATACAAACAAGGACAAGCCTGGGGAAAGAAGAATGACTATAGTTGGAAGAGACTGAGAATTATCCGGCAACATCACTCTCAGTATGAGGCTCAGCTTCACTGAAGACATAAAATCCTCTGTGATCAGGCAGCGTAGAACAGCACACAATTATCTGTCCAATATTTGGACAAAAGAGAGTATGTGTAGCAATGAAAACATTTCAAGGAAAATCCAGTTTGAGAGCAAAGATTGCTAAGCTAAGTATTATCTAGGTTTCTGTCAGACACACAGACTTGAGTACAGGCATATCTCCTAATCTCCCCATATGCATATGATCAATCTTGTAACCAGCTCCATCAGCCACCCAATCAGCACATTATGAAAAAGCACTGATTTGAAGGAAAAAAAAAAAGTAAAACTCAAGTGGTCACTGACAGTTTTATAAAATGAATAATTCTAGAGAGAACAATTAATTTTTGTCCCAAGCAGACAATTTTAGAGAAAATTTCTGCTGTTACAAATTTAAAGTACCTCTCTCCTGATTTATGCTTTCAGCTCTGATGTATAAAGAGCTTGGAAGTCATCATGCTCATCCTTAAAACAATAAAAAGCTGGGCAAACTGAAAATCAATGACTATGTGGATCTATTGAAGAAATGAGGTTGCAGGATCAAAAAACCCCCCAAACTTAGAGAGACAGGTACATCCAGAGAGATATAGCAACAAAAATTTCCTTACCTGGATAGGAGCCACTGGAGCCATAAATTAATAGGAACATAGGTATGATAATTTTGATAAATCCTAGGAAGTCGAGTGTGGACCAGCATGTGAGAATCTTCATGGACTGTAGTCTTAGGGGCACTCCCTTAATTTGTGGGCTTTACCACCAGGAAACCATCAGCCTCTCACAGTGAAGATTCAAGAAAGAGCCCCTCTGAGCCATGGCAGAGGAATGGAAAGAATATCCATTGCAATACATGACAAGAGCCTTCTCCATAACAAAAGCCTGCTCTCCATGGAAAAATATTTTTCCAGTACATAATTTTGAAACCTTATCCCAGTTGGGGGAACAGAATTCCTCCCTACGAGAGATCCTTCCAACCTCCTTGTCCTCTCTAAGGGGGAAAAATACATAGTCAAGAGATTGGGTTTCAAGGAAATAGATTAGGAACATGGAACCCAGGAAAGAGAGTAGGAAGCAAGAAGGTGTGAAGGGAGATAAATCAATGCAGAAAAAACTTCCAAGGGTCACAGTCCCAAGATGTAGGCCCACTAAAAATCTGAAATATAATAAAAAAATATATAAAATGCTTCCTTTCCCCTGTACTCTCACACTATCTCAAAAAGTATAGTATAACAGTATAATAACAGTGGATTACAGCTAAAGGAGCTATAAGACACAGACTTTCTCTAAAGAGGAGTATTTTGTAAAGCTCAAGGAGGGGAGGAAAAATAAGACATTAGAAGAATCTAGAGCTTCTATCACCCACAGCTATAGCAAATATTAAAAACAGCCCAACTCCTAACCAGAACAATATACAAACTCACACTTAAGGTCTTTTTACCTCAGTTCCTATTGCTAAACACATCATGTTTGGCTTTCAACAAAAAATTACATGACATTCTGAAAAGCAAGAAAAAATAGAGTCTGAAGAGACAAACCAAGCATAACAATCAGAATCAGATATGACTCAGATTTGAGAATTATTGGAATGGGCATTTAAATATATAAATAAGCTATTAGGGAATCTAATGGATAAAGTATACAACATGCAAGAACTAGTGGGTATTATAAGTAGAGGGATGGGAACTCTAAGAAAAAATGAAAATGAAATGGGAGGAATCAAAAACACTGCAGCAGAAAGTAAAAATGAATTTGATGGGATCGTCAGTGGACTGGACATGGCTGAGAAAAGAATCAGTGAGCTGAAAGATAGGTCGATGGAAACTTTTGATACCAAAATACAAACAGAAAAAAAGAATTTTTAAAAAGTTCAGAACATCCAAGAATTGTGCGACAATTTCAAAAAGTATAACATATGTGTAACTGGAATACCAGAAGGAGAAGAAAGAACACAGCAGAAGAAATATTTAAAGTAATAATGGCCAGGAATTTTTCAGAATTAATGGCAAAAACCAAAACACAGATATAGAAAGCTCAGAGAATAAGCAGCAATATAAATACCAAAAAATCTACACTTAGGCATGTTTAGCAGAAAATCCAGCCACTGACCTGAACAGAGAGAGAGAGAGAATTTTGAAAGAAGGGATTAGGGGAAAAAAAATACCTATAAAGAAACATGGATAATAATTATAGCAGATTTCTAATCATAAATGATACAAGCAAGGACAGAGTAGAATGAAATATTTAAAGTCTTAAGAGAAGATCTATCAACCTAGAATTCTATATCCAGCAAAATTATCATTCAAAAATGAAGGAGAAATAAAATATTTCATGGACAAACAACCACTGAGTAATTCATTGCCAGCAGATGTTCCCTCAAGAGATGTTAAAGATATTCTTCAGGTAGAAGGAAAATTATATAGCTAAGAAACTGAGACCTTGGCTAAAAAGAAAGAAAGAACATCAGACAAGGAAGAAATGAAAAAAATATAAAGTCTTTTATTTTACTTATTCTTAAATGATCTAAAAGATAACTTTTTGTTTAAAGTAATAATGTATTGGGAGATATAGGATATGGATTAGTGAAATGGCTGACATCAACATCACATGGGTCAGAATGTAGAAATTGGGAATACTACACACGAGGTGATATTGTGTTATTTGAAGGTAGAGATAAATTGGTTAAAAATGTGTATTGCAGGGGCTGGCCCAGTGATGTAGTGGTTAAGTTCATGTGCTCCGCATTGGCAGCCAGGGGCTCACATGTTCAGATCCTGGGCGTGGACCTACGCACTGCTTATCAAGCCATGCTGTGGCAGGCGTCCCATATAAAGTAGAGGAAGACGAGCATGGACGTTAGCCCAGGGCCAATCTTCCTCAGCAAAAAGAGGAGGATTGGCAACAGATGTTAGCGCAGGGCTAATCCTCCTCAAAATATATATATATATATATATATATACACATATATTGCAAACTTCAGGACAAACAATAAAAATATAAAAAATAAAAGGAATTGATATGGTAAGAAAGTAGATAAAATGGAATTATGTGAAATACTCAATTAAAAAGGAGAAGGCAAAGCAAATAAAAAAGAAACAAAGAATAGAAAACAGTTGAAAACATGGTAGAAGTTAATTCAACTATATCAATAATCACATTAAATTTGAATGCTCTAAGTATACCATACAAAGACAGAGATTGTCAGAATGAATTAGGAAAAAGAACCTAACTATGTCTTGTGTAGAAGAAACCTACTTTAAATACAAAGACTCAGCTAGTCTAAAAGTAAAGGAATGGAGAAATATATACCATGATAACGTTAATAATAAAAAAGATAGACTATCTATATTAATTTTAAACAAAGCAGATTTGACTAAAAGGAAAATTATCAGGAATAAAAGGGACATTATACAATGATCCAGGAGTTAATTCTTTAAAAGACATAACAATCCTTAATGTCTATACACCTAACAATATAGCATCAAAATAAGTGAGGGCAAAAAAAAAAAAATCATAGAATGACAAGAAAATAGATAAATTCACTACGTAGTTCAGGTACTCCTCTTTAAGTAATTGATATAACAAACAGGCAGAAAGTCAGTAAGGATATAGTTGGCCTGAATGACACTATCAATCAAATTGACCTACTTGACATGTATAGAATACTCCACCCAACAAGAACAGATTCTCAAGATCACAGAGAATACTCACACCAAGGCAGACTATATTCTGGAGCATAAAACATACCTTAACAAATTTAAAAGAATGAAAAGACATGCAAAGCATGTTGTCAGACCACAATGGAATAAACTAGAAATCAATATCAGAAAGAAAGCTGGAAAATTCTCAACATTTGCAGATTAAATAACACACATCAAAATTACTCACAGATAAAAGAAGACTCTAGAGAAGTTTTAAATGTGTAAACTAAATAAATGTTAATTCAACTTATCAGATTTTGTAGGACACAGCAAAAAAGCAGTCCTTTGAGGGAAATTTATAGCATTCAAAAATATACTAGGAAAAAAAGATCTAAAATAAATTATCTAGGAATCTACCTGAGAATACTAGAGAAACAGGAACAATGTTAGCCTGAAGCAAGCGGAAGAAAAACAAATAATAAAAATTAAAATAAAAAGCAATAAAATTGAGAACAGAAAAACAATAGAGAACATCAACAAAACAAAAAGCTGATTCTTTGAAAATATCAATAAAATTGCTAATTCTCTACCCACATCAACCAAATAATAAAGAGAG
This sequence comes from Diceros bicornis minor, assembly GCF_020826845.1. Classification (NCBI taxonomy): domain Eukaryota; kingdom Metazoa; phylum Chordata; class Mammalia; order Perissodactyla; family Rhinocerotidae; genus Diceros; species Diceros bicornis. The sequence continues at coordinate 37,385,550 of NC_080746.1, forward strand.
AGAGCACATCTTACTAATATAAGAAATGAAAGAGAGGTCATTAATACTCACTCCATGGTCATTAAAGTAATAATGAGGGAAGGTTATAAGTAATTCTCTGCCCACCAATTTGATAACTTAAATAAAATTGACAAATTTCTTGCGATACACAAACTACCAACACTCCCTTAAGAAGAAATAGATAACCTGAATAGGCCTATATCAAGAAATTGAATCAATAATTAAAACCTTCAAAAAAAAGAAAGCACCAGGCCCAGATGTTCACACAAGTGAATTCTACCAAACATTTAATAAAAACGGATACCAATTCTCCACAACCTGTTGCAGAAAACAGAAGCAGAGAGAACATTTCCTGACTTATTCTGTGAGGCCAGCCTTACCCTACCACCAAAACCAGATAAAGACATTACAAGAAAGAAAAATTACAAATCAATATTTTTCATTACCAGAGATGCAAAAACCTTCAACAAAATATTACCAAATCAAATCTAATTATATATACAAAGAATTATAGATCACAACCAAATGGCATTTATTCCAGATATACAAGATTGTTTCAATATTCAAAAAAATCACTGTAATCCATCACATCAATGGGCTAAAGAAGAAAAGTCATATGAACATTTCAATTGATGCAGAAAAATATCACACCTGTTTATGATTTTAAAACCTCTAAACAAATTAAAAATAGAGACTTTCTCAACTTGATAACATCCATAAAAATCCTATAGCTAATGTCATACTTAGTGGTGAGAAACTGGATGTTTTTCCCTCAAGTTCAGGAGCAAGGCAAAGGTGTACTCTCTCACTGCTCCTATTCAACATTGTACTGAAAGTCCTAGGTAGTGCAATAAGACAAGAAAAGGAAATAAAAGTCATATAGATAGGAAAGAAGAAATAAATTTTTTATTTGCAGATGACATGCTTGTTTATGTAGAAAATCCCCAAGAATTGGAAAAAAAAAAAAACCTCCTGGAAAAAATAGCAAAAAAAATAGCAATAGCAATGCTGCAGGAAGGATACAAGTTAATACACAAAAGTTCATTGCTTTCCAAGGAGCAATTGGAATTTGAAATTCAAAAACCCACTTGAAATTATAATAGCACCAAAAAATAAAAACAGTATAGATCTAAAAAATATTTATAGGATCTAATGCTAAAAACTACAAAACTCTGATGAAAAAATTCAAATAATATCTAAATAAGTGGAGAAATAGTCCATGTTCATAGATTGGAAAACTCAAATTGTTAGGATGTCAGTTCTTCCCACCTGACATATAGATTCAACGAAGCCTCAAACAAATTCCAGCAAGCTATTTTGTAGACATCAGCAAACTGATTTTAAAGTTTATATGGAGGGCCGGCCCAGAGGCCTGGCAGTTAAGTTCGCACGCTCCACATTAGCGCCCAGGGTTCGCTGGTTCAGATCCTGGGCACAGACCTATGTGTGGCTCATCAAGCCATGCCAAGGTGGCATCCCACATGGAGTAACTAGAAGGATGTACAACTATGACATACAACTATCTTCTGGGGCTTTGGGGATAAGAAAGGAAAGGGGGAGGAGGATTGGCAACAGATGTTAGCTCAGGGCCAAACTTCCTCAAAAAAAATCTCTTGGCTTTCCAAGCCTTAAAAAAAAAGAAAAAGGTTTATATGGAAAGACAAAAAACCAAGAATAAGCAATGCAATACTGAAGAACAGCAAAATTGAAGGACTTGCATTACATGATTTTAAAACTTATTATGAAGCTATGTAATCAAGACAATGGAATGTTAGCGAAAGAATAGACACATAGACCATAAAGACAGCCCAGAAATAGACCCACAGAATATATTCAATCAATTGGTGAAAAAGAGTACAGGCAATTCAATGGAGTAAGAATAGTCTTTTCAACAAATGGTGTTGGAACAATTGGATGTCTGCATGTATGGTAGACAAAATAATGCCCCTCCCAAAGATGTCCATGCCTACTCCCCCGAGCCTGTGAATATGTTACTTTACATGATAAAATGGACTTTGCAGATGTGATTAAGATAAAAATCTTGACATGGGGAGATTATCCTGGATTATCCAGGTGAGGCCAAGTAATCATAGGGTCTTTTACAAGAGCAAGGCAAGAGGGTGAGGGTCAAAAAAGAAACAGGACAATGGAAGCAGAGATTTGAGTATGTTTGCTGTTGCTTTCAAGATGGCATAAGTGTTCACGAGCCAAAGAATTTGGGTGGCCTCTAAAAGCTAGAAAGACTAGGAAACAGATTCTTTCCCAGAGACTCTAGAAGTAACACAGCCCCCAAAACCCATTTTGTATTTCTGATCTCAAGAACTGTAAGAAAATAAACTTGTGTTTTTTTAATCCATTAAGTTCGTGGTAATTTGTTACAGCGGCAATAAAGAACTAACAACTATGCAAAATAATTAATCTTGACACAGATCTTATACCCTTCACAAATATTAAGTCAAAATGGATCACAGATCTAAAAGGAAAATTAAAATTATAAAGCTTATAGAAGAAAACATAGGAAAAAATCTAGGTGACCTGTGGTTTGATGATTAACTCTTCGATACCATACCAAAAGCACAATCCATCAAAGAAAAAATGTTAAAATGAACTTTGTTAAAAATTTAAAAACTGTTTTGACAAATATACTGCTAAGAGAATCAAAAGACAAGTGTGATATGTTAAATAATGCCACCCCAAAGACGTCCACATCCTAATCTCCAGATCCTGTAAATATGTTACGTTATAAGGCAAAAGGGATTTTGCAGACATAATTAAGGATTTTCAGATGGGGAGATTATCCTGGATTATCTGGGTGGTCCCAATGTAAACACAAAGGTCTTTATAAAATGAGAGAAGGAGAGTCAGATTTGGAGAGAGAGATAATATGATGCTATGCTGCTAGCTTTGAAGATAGAGGATGAGGCCATGAGCCAAGGAAGGCAGGTAGCCTCTAGAAGCTAGAGAAGGAAGGGAAATGGATTCTCCCTTAAAGCCTCTAGAAGGAACACAGCCTTGCCAACACCATGTTTATCGGACTTCAGATCTTCAGAAAAATAAGAGAACAGATTTGTATTGTTTACCTTACTCAGTTTATGGTGATTTGTTATAGCAGCAATAGGAAACTAAAATCACAAGCCATAGACTGGGAGAATATTTTTGCAAACACACGTCTGATAAAAGACTTGTATTCAAAATATACTAAGAACTCTTAAGACCCCACAATAAAAAAATAAAAACCCAGTTAAAATAATGGGCAAAAGATCTGAACAGACACCTTACCAAAGAAGACAAACATACGATTTTTAAAAAGTAACTGAAAAGAAGCTGAGCACATTACTCATCAGGTAATTGGAAATTAAAACAACAGTGAATTGCAACTACACATCCTCGTAAAATGGCTAAAATTAAAAAAAAAATGGACAATACCAAAATATCAATTACTAGCAAGAACGTGGAGCAACAGGAACTCTGATTCATTGCAGGTGGAAATTGTACAGCCATTTTGGAAAACAGTTTATCAGTGTTTTACAAAGGTATATATAGTCTTAGCATACAAGCCAGCAATTGCACTCCTAGGTAATTACCCAACTGATTAGTAAACATATGTCCAAAAGAAACCTGCATATGGATGTTCATAGCAGCTTTCTTCATAACAGCTAAAAACTAGAAGCAACCAAGACATCCTTCAACAGGTGAATGGTATAAACAAACATTCATATAATGGAATTTTATTCAGCAATAAAAATAATTGAGCTTGCAAGCTAAAAAGATACAAATAAATCCTAAAGGTATATTGCTGGGTGAAAGAAGCTAGTCTGAAAAGGCTACATACTATATGATTCTAATTACATGACATTCAGGAAAAAATGAAAACTATAGAGCTGAAAACTATAGATCATTGGTTGCCAAGGACTTGGAGAGGGGTGGTTAAATAGATAAAACACAGAGGATTTTCTATAATCTATTCTGTATACGATACTGTAATGATGGATAAATGATACTATGTATGTATTTGTCAAAACCCACAGAACTTTATAGGACAAAGAGTAACCTTTAATGTATGCAAATTAAAAAAATTATTTAGGAGGTCAGGTGATCTCAGGATGAAATGCAGAATGTGACAAAACAACATAACTGTGTTACAAATACATGAAGCAACTTCACTGAAGTGAGTGGGGAAAAATGATGCTGATCTAAGTAACTTTTGAAATTAGTGGAGTCTGCAACACTAAAGTCAAAGGGAGCAGTACATAAGCACTGTACTATAGTTGATAAAGTTTTTTCCCATGGGTGAAGGTTAAAAATTCCGAGACAGCTATAAATGTTTATTGGAACTGATGTAATTAAATAATTAGATGGCAGATAGGGGGAACCATGTTTCTCACTGTCGGAGTGGAGTGAGAGATTGCAGATAAGCAAGGGCAGGAGGCTCAAATGATCCATACAGTACTAGATTAGAGTTAGAGACACCAGTATGAACTCATGATTAGTTTAATGTAGATACAGATGGATACACATAGAAATATTTATAGATATGTGTATATATACATATATTTCCATGCTCTGTCAGCTAACAGGACCTAGAAGCAATGATATCCCAGTAGCAATTGGCACACCCCAAACCTACGTCATTGTCTCTAATACCATTCTCCAATTAAAAAAAATCAGGACTTCTTGGAGAATTGGTTGATTCCAGGGCTGAGGCAGGAATAAGCAAGATGATCGAGGAACATCTTTCAGTGACCAAAAGTAAGGAAGTGCTCAGAAACCAGAATGACATGGTAAATGAAAGAGATGAAGGAGCCAACTGAAAGTGCTCCCAATATCCAAAGCTGGAACAATCTGAGCAACAAAATAAATAACACAGTATTGGATTATAGCACAAAGTATAAAATAGATAGCCCATAACCCAGTCTCACCATGAGTAAAACAGAAAACAAACTGGAAAATTTTACAAAATATCTGAATACTACTCCTAAAAATTATCAAGGCCTTCAAAACAAGGAAAGTCTGAAAAATTTTCAGAGTGTAGAAGAGGCTAAGGAGAGATGACAATTAATTATAATGTATGCTTGATATTAATACCTCTGTAAACGTGTAGACACACACACATACATATTTCAAATGGTTAGCATTACATTTCATAGTGAATGATAAGTTAAAACCACGATTAGGCTCTGGATAAAACAGTAAAATTTTAAGCCAAAAGAAAGAGATAAATTGTCATTATTTGCAAAAAGTACAAGAAATTTAAATTAAACCATTAAAATTATCTTATGAGCCGTTGAAGTGTCTGGAAACAAGAAAAAATACAATAACTCATGTGTAGCAATAAAGAAAATGTGGAAAAATATTTCAGTCACATGAAAATATGTAGCATAATCCTACTAAGAAATTACTTGATCTATGTGAATAAAGTAAAGGGAGAGAGAAGAGGTTTTCATATAATTTAAATGTACCAAGCACTACACCGGGAATTTTATCTGCACAGTCACGTGCTACATAATGACAATTTGGTCAACAACAGACCACCTATACGATGGTGGTCCCATAAGATTAGTACCATACAGCCTATGTGTGCAGTAGGCTATACCATCTAGGTTTGTGTAAGTACACTCTGTGATGTTCATACAACAACAAAATCACCTAACACATTTTTCATAATGTATCCCCATCGTCGTTAAGGGACACATGACTGTAATACCCTCAAAATAATCCAGTGCAATAAGCATTATTGCCTGTCCTTTACAGATGTAGGTAGTGAGGCCCTGAGTAACTAACTTGCCTAAGATCGCAGAATCTGAAAGCAGTTGACCGAGGATTCAAATCTTGGACTGAGAAATTCCAAGGTACATGTTGTTTCACTCCGTTGCACTACAAAGTTGAAGTTTTCCTATAGTCTTTATATAGTAAACTATTAAAGTGAATAACAAATCATTTGATTTTTACTACATTGGTGGAAACGTAGGGTATTGGAACTTTTGTGGACCCCTTCTTTCCAATTTTTGTAGTTGTATTCTGCAGTTAAAATTCTAAGAATTTTTACCTTTTTTTCACATTATGAATTTTTAAGAAAATTATTGTAATAGTCCAACGGATATATTCTTTTAATGCATTACCTCTTTGTCCTGGTACCTCTCCTCTTGGTACCTCTCCTCTGGCAGGCATTCAAGATTACTAAGAGATTTTTCATAATCCTGTTTATGTGAAAACATCTTTCTGTTGACTTCTCGCATGAATACAAAGTTAAGAAATCTTAAGTTACAATTTTCTTTCCTATACGGCTTTGTGTTCCTTTTTTCCCCTCTAACATTTAATGTTGTTGAGGAGTCATGAGAGGATGACCTGTTTTTTGTTCCTTTGTCTTTAAAGTGGACTTATACTCGTGAGATTCTTTATCCACGCAGTTTGACTATATTTCCAGATTTTACCTGAGGGTTGCTGTGTTTTGATTAGCTTCACCTTTATTATTTTTAATTATTTATTTATTTCAGTCTATTATTTATTTTTTATATTATCACTTATTGTTTTATTTATTTGGGCTTTATTTAGATTTGGAAACAATTTTAAGTGTTTTGCATGCTAACAGCAGTACAAGAAAAGTAAAAGCAAAGTGGAAAAAGAGGAAAATGAGAAAAATAAAAGACTGAAGGATTCAGAGCCAGAATAAGCGAAAGTTCAGGTTCCAGCTCTGCAACATACTAGTAATAAGATTTATAACAAATCATATAATCTCTTAAATTTACTTGCCATGTCTACAAAATGATGATGATAATCTCTGCTCTATAAACTATGTGGATTAAATAGAAAACCAGGGCCAGCCCCATGGCTTAGCGGGTAAGTGCACGTGCACCACTACTGGCGGCCCGAGTTCGGATCCCGGGCGCGCACCGACGCACCGCTTCTCCGGCCATGCTGAGGCCGCGTCCCACATACAGCAACTAGAAGGATGTGCAACTATGACATACAACTATCTACTTGGGCTTTGGGGGGAAAAAAAAAAAGGAGGAGGATTGGCAATAGATGTTAGCTCAGAGCCGGTCTTCCACAGCAAAAAGAGGAGGATTAGCATGGATGTTAGCTCAGGGCTGATCTCCCTCACCAAAAAAAAAAAAAAAAAATGGAAAACCAGACGTGACTGCATCTAGCACATTGCCACGTCTGAATGACCAACTACTACTGGAAAGGAGGAGGAAACACATTTTAAGCATGAGCTATTTTAAGCAAAGAATTTTATGTTGGGAAAGTTAGTACTGTTAGAAGACTGCTGAGAAATTTCTGAGAAAAACTATATTAAAGTATTGTCGAAAAATCCAAGCTTTATTCTGCTGTATAAGACCACCTCTCATCTTGTTCTCTGAGGTTTTGTTTGGTATGTCACCATATTTTACCTTCTCACTTCAATTATTATATAAGCAATTTTTAAAAGAATGTCTGCATTTTCTATTAAGAAATAATAGCAAATATTTTTCCTATGACATACGAATTCAAGAATCCTTCAAGCTTCAAACGTACTGTAGTGATTCAGGTTTCATTGTCATTCTCACCAGTCTAGCCCACAGGTGACAAGCCATTTTCATTCAAAATAATAGGAGTACAAATACACCAACCGTGGTATCTGGCGCTGTCATCTTACCATGCTGCAGTCTGAATGCATTGTCATTTAATAGCACCAAGTAAATTGATCTCTATTTTTTACAATTCAAAAAAAATTATACTAACAGGGTTTGAAGCCACGAAGAATTATAGTTTGTAATGACCAATTTTAACATGTTTTATAATCCATCAAAATGGGAATATTACCTTAGGGTACAATTTATTTTTCCTTATCATAAAATTCCACCATAGTTAGAACAGTCATATAAATAAAAAAATGAGTCCCTTGCAGAGGTAATGAAAGGAAACCCATTCAATCTTCCCTCTGATGTTTCATTCTGGCTTTTTCTGACAGCTGAAGATACCAAAGTGCAATCAAACGCCATTAGCACAGAAATGAAAAATGTAAGCATTAAGCAAATTTGTCCACATGAAATAACTGACAGTGGTATAAAGAGATTCAATTCAGTGGTTTATAAGATATAAGAATCTGATCTAAATTAATTTGGAATTACAAAGCATGAGAAGCATATGCTATTTGGCAAACTAAGGAAATGGATTCATATGTTTTCTACTTGTATTTATATAATCAACAATTCATACCTTTTTAAAAGAAATAAAAGCACAAAGCATGTTATGATTTTTAAAGAATGTTCTTAGTCCTCCTTTTCTGGTATTCTGTAGAAATATATAAATAGTCCTGCTCTCCGAGCACGACTTTATACATGAGAATCAGGAGGCCAAAAGAGAAATGAAAAACAAGACATAGAATATTGATTAACTGAACCGTGGGATTCAAATCAGCCTTTCCTGAATGTCCCTTAATTACAATTTAACACAAAGGTTTATTTGTACAAAAGGAAAAGGGATTTGAATGTAAGCACGTTTATGAAAAATAAAAAGTTTGGTGTTATTCCTTAATAGTGGGTTTTTTAAAAAATTACTGATACAACAACTTAGAATGAGGATTTAAAAAACAATGTAAATAATGTACTCAATAACCAAAAGCATGCTAATAAAAGTCACTCTATGCTTAGGACTCCCAATATGATGAAAACAATACAAGATTGTACATCGGGTTTTAGGCACAATGTACATAGAATTTTTCTACATAGGCAGGATTATGTGCTGTGGATCAAGATAACTAATTCCTCTAAAACTATACTTACTCTAAAAGCAAAAGAAATTTCTTAACCAATTAATAAGACACTATAAGTAATTCCTACTCATTTCAACAAGATAAAAGAAAAAGACATAAATATTGAATTCAGTGCTTGAAAATCTGTCTTTTTATACAATATGTAAAAAGCCAAAAATCATACTTAGTTTGCAACAGAAAATAAAACACCTGGTTATTTTCATTGTTCACTGTGAGAAAATACAATGTGGCGGATAGAAAAGTCCAGTGAGTTCTTTTTCTAGCAACTCATCCACCTGTAGTGCAGCTTTTGCCTAGCTTTTTATTGGCACGATACATCACTGTCAGATATGTTTGAGGAGCATTTAAGCTTTCATTATAGCAACATCTCCCAAGATTTTTTCTATTTGCAATCTTTTGTTTTATCATTTGTATGACTCATTATGTCAGTAGCATCCTGATTAATTTCATTTTACGGCCCAGGGGTGTAAGAGATATTCTTTGTTGTTTTTATTTATTTGTTTTCCTTTTAGATCCTTTTGAATTCATCTAACAAAACAAAATATTGTAAATACTTGCTTTGTATTAAGACCACCAAAAATTTTTAAATAGCTTTTTACTTCAGAAGTTATATAACTCATCAACAAACTATGAGGGAAAGTGAACTAACATTTATTGAATTAGAAATTGCTAAGAGTTGGAGTTTTTATATGCATTATAATTTACTCATCACAATAGAACAGCAAAGTTTTTTTTATCCCCAATTTACAGTTAATAAAACTGAGTATCAGAGAGGTTAAGAAACTTGCCCAAGATCATATACAAATAGAGTTAGGAACCAGATTGATAGCACACAACTATCTAGCTTTAAAGGTTAAATACTTAATGTAAGCACCATCTTAACTGATAAAAGGGGAAAAACTATATGATTTTTCATTTAAGTAGGTACAAAAATATTCAGTAAAAATGACTAGGTATTTGTAATTTTTAAAAAGAACCACCAGGAGGACTAGAAATAGAGGGAAATTTCCATACCCCAATAAAGTATATTTCCTACAAACCAACAGCAAATGTCATATCAAATGGTGATTCATAGACTCTCTTTTAAAAATTGAGAACAAGATAAGGATTTTTGTTATCACCATTTCTATTAAACTTTGTCCATAAGATGCTAGCGAAAGCATTAAGAAAACAAAAACATGTTTTTTAGTTTGATGTAATTCCACTTATTTATTTTTTATTTTGTTGTTTATGCTTTAGGTGTCATATCCAAAGAGCATTGCCAAGATCCATGTCAAAGAGCTTTTTCCCTATGTTTTCTTCTAGGACTTTTATGGTTTCAGGTCTTACGTTTACGTCTTTAAGCCATTTTGAGTTAATTTTTATGAGTTTTGTAACATGGGGTCTAGTTTCATTCTTTTGCATTTGGATATCAAATTTTGCAAACACCATTTGTTGAAGAGATTGTTTTTTCTCCACTGAGTATTCTTGACTCCCTTATCAAATATTAGTTGACCGTGTATGCATGGGTTTATTTCTGGGCTCTTAAGGCTGTTCCATTGGTGTATGGGCCTGTTTTTATGCCAGTACCATACTGTTTTGATTACAGTAGCTTTGTAATGTAGTTTGAAATCAGGAAGTGTGACACCTCCAGCTTTGTTCCTCTTTCTCAGGATTACTTTGGCTATTGCGGTCTTTTGTGGTTTCATACAAATTTTAGGATTGCTTTTTCTACTTCTGTAAAAAAGGCCACTGGAATCTTAATAGAGATTGCATTGAATCTATAGATGTCTTTGGGTAGAATGGATATTTTAACAACATTAATTCTTCCAATCCATGAACATGAGCTATCTTTCCATTTATTTGTGTCTTCTTCAATTTCCTTCATCAATGTCTGAGAGTTTTCAGTGTAGAGATCTTTTACCTCCTGAATTGAATTTATTCCTAAGTATTTTGTTTTTGATGCTATTGCAAATGGGGTTGTTTTCTTTATTTCTTTTTCAAATAATTCATTGTTAGTGGATAGAAATGCTACTGATTTTTGTATGTTGATTTGGTATCCTGCAACTCTACTGGATTTATTGACTAGATCTAATAGTTTCTGATGGAGCCTTTCGAATTTTCATTATATAAAATCATGTCATCTGCAAATAGAGACAATATTACTTTTTCCTTTCAAATTCTGATGTCTTTTATTTCTTTTTCTTACTTAATTGCTCTGGTTGGGACTTCCAGTACTGTATTGAATAGGAGTGGTGAGAGTGGGCACCCTTGCTTGTTTCTGATCTTAGAAGAAAAGATTTCAATCTTTTGCTATTGAGTATGATGCTAACCGTGGACTTGTCATATATGATTTTTATTATGTTGAGGTACTTTCCTTCTGTACCTAATTTGTTAAGAATTTTTATTGTGAGTGGATGCTAAATTGTGTCAAATGCTTTTCCTGCATTTATTGAGATGATCATATGATTTTATCTTTCATTCTATTAATGTGGTGTATCATTGATTTGTGTATGTTGAACCATTCTTACATCCCAGGGATGAATCCCGCTTGATAGTGATGTGTGATCCTTTTAATGTACTGTTGAATTCAGTTTGCTAGTATTTTGTTGAGAATTTCTGCATCTATATTCACCAGGGATATTGGCTTGTAGTTTCCTTTTCTTGTAGTGTCTTTATCTGGCTTTGATATTAGGATAATACTGGCCCTGTAAAATGAATTTGAATGTGTTCCCTCCTCTTCAACTTTTTGGAAGAGTTTAAGAAGGATTGGCATTAATTTCTTCTTTAAATGTTTGGTAATATTCACCAGTGAAACCACCTGGTCCTGGGCTTTTCTTCATTGGGAGATTTTTGATTACTGATTCAATCTCCTTGCTAGTAACTGGTCTATACTGGGGGTTGGGAGATGTGGGGCTAGGTGGTGGACAAATTGGATGAAGGTGGTCAAAAGGTACAAACTTCCACTTATAAGATAAATAAGTTCTGGGGATATAATGTATAGCATGATGACTATATTTAATAATACTGTACTGTATATTTGAAACTTACTAAGAGAGTAGATCTTAAAAGATCTCAACACAAGGAAAAAAATTTGTTACTATGTGAGATGATGGATATGAACTAAACTTTTGTGGTAATCATTTCACAATATATACATATGTCAAATCATTATGTGGTACATTTTAAACTTATACAATATTATATATCAACTATATCTCAATAAAACCAGAAAAAAACATTTAAAGAAATTTTTAACAAGTAAATATTCCAACTGTGTGACCTGAAATTCTCTGTGAAAACTCTAGGAAGAACTGTCTTAAGGTAAACTAAATTACTTAGGGCTTGCTCCTTTTGAAGTTTAATTTGTATCCCTAAATGATATTAATAGTCAAAAAGAGATTTAGAGGCAAAAATGAATGTATACCATTTATGTGATTAAAAAAATAAAGCTAGTAGTATATTCATGTACTAATGTGAAAATTAACCTTACTTGGTTTATATTGAAAAAACTAGAAGAAATGATAAAAAATAAAATTTTTATATAAAAATAAAGAAAAGAAAAACAAGTAATAGATACAAAGATGGGAACTAAAGAATCAAAAGTATCAATGACTGTAGATAATATGATTGTCTATAAATAAAAAAAGAATTTATAGACAAGTTATGAGAATTAGTAAGAGAACTCACTAAGTTCACTAGATATAAAGTCAAGAATCAAAAATCAGTAGCATTTCTAAACACTGGCAAAAAATAAAATGTTTAAATATATCATTTACTATGACAATATATTTGTAGATATATAAATTACCTGAAGAAAAATTGACTGACAATGTTCAACATCTTAGATAGAAAATTATAGCATTTTACTGAAATACATCAAAGACAACTAAATGAATGGAAAATATATCATAATCTTAAATAAGAAAAGTTGATTTCATAAAAATGTCAATTTTCTCCAAATGAACTAACACCATTCTCATCAAAATCCACTTGGGTTCTTATAGAATTGTTAAGCTGATTTACAAATCCATATGGAAATGCAATGAATCAAGAATAAGACATTTCGGAGAAAAAAGAGCAAAATGAGGTAAGGAAGGACTTGGCCTAGAAGATGTAAAACATTACTTTAAAACTACAGCAATTCAAGCAATTTGGCATTGGTACATAGAGAGAGAGAGACACGTCGAACAGAACAGAGCAGGGTCCAGCAAGTGTGCAAAATCTGGCCTGTTGTCTGTTTTTGTAAATAAAGACTTCTTGGAAACACAGCCATATTTATTCCTTTACGCACTATGGCTGCTTTCCTGCTAAATGGCAGAGTTGGATAGTTGCAAATGGGATTATGGGGCTGCAAAAGCATATAATGTTTGCTATCTAGCCCTTTAACAGAAAAATTTTGCTGTCCCCTTAATTAGGGAACCTAGAAACAGACCTATGTATATATGAAAACATGATGTATGATAAGTGGAATAAATGGTATTGCAGGTAAGTGGGGAAAGAATAGACTTTTCAATGAACAATTCTCAGACCATTGTTTTCATAGGTCACATTATGGAACACATTAAACACAACTCCAAGTGGATTAAAGACCTATGACTTTTAATAGAAGAATATCTTCACGAAGAGAGAATAGAAAAGAATTCCAAACAAGACTTACAAATCACAAACCATAAAGGAAAAGATTTTGTTGAAAATTTTGATTATTTTAAAATTAATAATCAGGAAAATAACAATAAGCCTTTGCACATGTTGTACTGCAAGCTGGAATTATTTTCTCTCAGATATCTAAATGGCTAACTCCTATATTATATCAGGTTACCTCTAAAGCAAACACCAAGACACAGATTCCAGAGCAAGCAGTTTATTTGGGAAGTGGTCCCAAAAAGAACAGGTAGATTAATTCCTTGAACAGGAAAGTGAAGAAAATCAATGCAGGTTGTGTAAATGAGCAGATTATTGCTATTGGGAACTGGAACTCAAGCCCCCTGGGGGCCTCTGAGAGACTGTGTGGGACAAAGAAGCTGGAACATTATCCACCTACTCTCATCCATCATTACCTGAAGGTTACTTCTAAGGATGTTATCTCCCTAGCACTTTTGGTATGACTCACACGCAGACCAAGCACACTCCTGTAGCCAGAGAATGTTCACAGGCTGAAAGTCCCAAGTGCTGCAGTAAGAAGCCATCAGAAGTACATAAGTGACACGTACTGAGGGGACATGGACCAAGCATCCTCACTGTACAAATATCAGCTTATCAGAGTGGCTCTGCCTGATCACTCCATATAAAATATCATCCCAGCTCCATAGTCACTATCTTCTTAATCTGCTCTATTATATTATATACCTTTTTATTTATTTGTTTATCATCTGCCCCCAACCCTCACTAGAATACAAGTTTCATAAAGACAGAGATAATTTTCCATAAACTGCTGTATCTCCAGCACCTAGAATAATTTTGACACATAGTAGATGTTCAACTAATTTTTGTTAAATGAATAAATGCAAGAATGAGATGCTGTTTCATAAACATAAGAATGACAAAAAGTAAAATCAGAGAATATTAAGCATCATGAAGAGATTGTACAAAGGAAATTCTTATACTATAATGGTAGAAGTATAAATTAGTGTAAGAATTTTGAAGACCAATTTGGTAATATCAAGTACAATGGAAGGTAAACGCACTCTATGACCCAGTTACACTATGACATGGCCAAATCCCACTCCTGGTTTATAATTTACAGTAACTTCTGTTCATATGTAGAAAACGTGTACAAGAGCGTTCACAGAAGAGAAACTTCATGAGCATTTTATATGTTAAAAGTCCTTTTATAATTGACAGTGCCTCGAATTTACTGATTTTTCTTTTTCCTCCATCTAATAAAAATAAGTATTACAAGGACAACAACTTAGATTTATAAATCAGAGTTTGCAAGGAACTATTTCATTGATCTTCATGACAATCCAGTGGTATCAGTGGTGCTAAGGACACAGTAATAGAAAAGACCCAGCTCATGTTATCAAGGAGCTAACTCTACATCAATGAATAATCTAGGGAAGATATTAGGATTCCATTTTATAGGTAAGTAAATGCAATCTCAGAAAAATTAACTGCATTGTCCAATGACAGGGCCAGTAGATAGCATAGTCAAAATTTAAATATACTTGCTCTCACTCTAAATCCATGTTCTTCTCATTATTGTAAACTAGCTATATTTTTAGCAACAACAAAATAAACCCCTCAAAGTAATTATAAATTAAAACTAATGAAATAATGCTTTTTAAAATGCTGATGGTTTTTATACAACTAAGGCCAAATCAGAATAAGAAAATTTCTTTGAATAGCTTATGAAAAGTCTTAGAGATTTCATGATAATAAAAGAGTAGAAATCTGTGTTTCCCACTTATGAAACCAAAAATATATATGAAAGTATTCCACCCTCCAAAACATAGATTGTTTTCACTGGTGATATTTACGCAGCATAACTTACTTTACCCTTTAAGTGATTATGTTCAAATAATTACCAAATTTTTTAAAAGGTTAATGTTTAAAAATAATTACACCATTAAAGAAAACAGGTGAAACCATTGCTTTTATTTTTTTTTAAATCTGTTTAATTCTAAGTGAGAGCAAGTGTTATTTTGTTGTAAAGGTCATTCAAGGATTAGAGGTTGGA